>NW_010408849.1:12367-20996 GCF_000710305.1 Buceros rhinoceros silvestris | reverse complement strand
CCGTCGTTGCTAGGCTAAACAAACCCTCCGAGGGCGGTGCGTGTCCCGGAGGGCTGCACGGCGCAGGCAAAAGGCTGTGAGCCGCCATCAGCCTACGCACCTGCGAGTCGTCTGGAAGTGCAGGGCAGTAACCTGCTGCAGCCTCCAAGCGAGGGAAATAAAATGTGGTATTTTCGCTTTAATTAGAATTCCACCTAACATAAAGGGGCGGAAAACAACTCCACCTATCAGGGACACAGGGCACTGCTGATGCCCTTCATGGATTTGTGCGCAGAAAGGGTTTAACAGAAATGGGGAGCGAGATAGACCCCATCAAAGTACACCCTTTAATACCACATCGGGCAAACACAGAAGGGAGCTGCAGAGGAGTCACAGCCCTTGTGCAAAGATGCTGCCAACAATCCCCAGGCGGCTCGGAGAGCAGTAGAAGGGAGTCAGGATCAGAGACCTTTCTCTGTTTTGGTACAAGTCCCAGCAGCACTGGCACAAGCCAGGCAGCTGGAGGCACACAACAGAGGGCTGGGGCAAATACTGCCCCAGCTCTGCATCACAAGGAAGGCTGTCTGGATGAAGAGAAGCATGATCATGGCTGCAGCAGCTTAGGGTCACTGTAATGGCTGATATTATAGACAGGGAAACATTGCGACAGCTCAGAATAGGCAGTGTGATGGTACAGTCCCCCTGTCACTTGAAGCCTACTCGAGACCCGAGGCGATTTCTCTCACCCCCACCACCCCCCACTTCCTAGGCCATGAACCAGCCCAGGGTAAGTCAGACACATATTGTGAAGAATGGCAAAACAGAACTCTAAGGAGCCGCCTTGGTGTGCTGGGCTCTGTTGTCCCACCCCTGCACTGCTCTCCCTATGACTCACGAGATGGACACCACCTGATAGTCTGGTACAGCTGAACTTGAGTTGAGGCCAACATGGGGGCGACACCAAACATCGGAAATCCACAAGTTCTGGGCCTCATAACTGGCAGAAAATACCAAAATAGTTCAATGTCCGAGGTGGGCTAGAATAGGAAAATATCTGATGGAAGTCAATCATCTTGGACCCTATAAATAGGGATCCTAAAGTGAGACCTTTTGAGCTCTCCTGGATCGCAGTGAGCTGTGTCCAGCATCTCCACTGAGTTGGGACATCTCTCAGGTACAAACTGCACAAAAGGCCAGGACGAAGTCAGGCTTCTCAAGACTCAGTTATCCTTATCCATTGAGACTGATGGAGCATTGTGAGTATCAGCTCTGCACTCGGGAAGGAAATTTTAACTCTAGGCTGGCTTGTCTTTCATCCACCTCTCTAACAGGAGTGTGGATGGGTATGCATTTCACTGGATCCAAATTAAGTGTCTGTGTGTTTATGCATATGCACATTATATATATGTGTGTGTGTAGGATATCCTGCAGTAAAAGTTAGTGTGAATCTTGTCATCATCGGATATGTAACAAAGTTGCTATTTTGATTGTAACATATTCTACTATGTCACCCTGTTAATTTTAAAACAGTTAGTGATTACGCACCACTAAAAATCAACCCTTTGATCTACCCTTCACTGTTAATTACTCTTAGATTGCTGCCTAATCACAACCACGTTGATATTTTCTCCTGTGACAGGCAGGTAGCATGGCCTTTGTCAAGGTCCAAAAGAACAGCACAGGCTAACGGATAGCACAGTTGCTTTATACATATGAGCCCAGAATCATACATCAAGCAACTAGCTGCGCCATCATCTTAAAGCTGGTAGCTGCTGGTAGACAACAAAGGGTTCAAAGTGAAGAATTTTATCCCTGCCTTGTCTTCCTAGCACACTAAGGAGTGCATTGAGCTGGCAGAGCAGAGCACACACAAGTAGAAGACTGAGATTTGAAACTGGGATAGGCTTGACCTTTTTTCTTACAAACCGAAGTAAGTTATGTGCTGACCAAACCTTATACAATAGGTCCATATAAACCTCACAGCAGCACAGCCTGCATTTATTCCTCACCATGCCAGAAAGCCTTGACTGAGCCACAGTGAAAGTGGCATAAGTGAGCATATCTCAGCTGCAGCCGTGAAGCAACCCTGCATGAAGACCTGGAATAGAACGTCACTATGACTGTCACTGTCAGTAACTTGTTCATTACTCCTTGTCATTCAAGAACCACTAAAACACTCAGATTCCACCCCAAATCTACACACCTGAGCCTTCTGCCTCACTCAAGTCCTTTAGATATCCTGCTTTCAATACAGATGATTCCTCTTTAGTCCTAGGTAATATTTTTGACACTCCAAGTCTGGAACTATTTGTCATTTATTTGGTACCCAGCTCCTCAGCAAATCAGCACAATAGTCTGATGCTGTAAAGAAATGACCCAGCTCAGATATAAACTGTTAATCCTGAAAGCAGAACTCTTTACCACAGTAAGCCCATTTATTTAGTCTCAATAATAGTGTCAAACAAATACACAGGAGCAGAGCAGGAGTAAGTAACTTCCAGACAAACAGGGAAAATTTATATGAAAATTTTATGTCAAGTATAATTGATTATTACGACTGGCCCTGTGCTTATTCCTTTTGTGCCTTTTTTTTTAACATTAGTCAAATTCTCATTGGAAGCCTTTACAATGTCTTTTTCTATTGTAAATTATTTTAAATTGAATGTAGATACTAAAATAACTGCAGAATGCATCATCATACTTTTATAATTTAAAATTATTTTCACTCATCAGCAAGTACTTTCAGTTTGTATTCTTAGCTATAATACAAAATGAAGCATCTTTAACACATTTTTTCACTGTTCTGAGTCTGACTTTGGGGGCATTTGCAGTAACAAGAAAAATCTTTATAGAACTTAGACCCACTGTCATTTGTCAAGGTTTAAGGGCCAGAAAAGACCACTTTATTATCTAATCTGACCTCTTGTACCACATTTCACCTTAGCATTTCTCTATGTATTGTCTGCATCTTTACGTAATTTTTAATATTAATGAGAACTGCTAACATTTTCTAAACAATTTATATTGATGTGTAATGAGATATTCTGCTACTGTGTCATTATGGATTTAGGAACATAGAAACCCTTTCACATGTTAGTCTTTAAATAAGAGAAATAATGACTAACATGGCAAACACCTGGCACCCTATGCTTACCGACTTGCCTCATCAACTTTCATGGCCTAAGCATGACGAAAGAATTTGTCACTTCACCTGAAAAGATCAGAAAGGTGAGATGAAAGCATCACAATAGGGATAATCCTATTACTGTAATTAGGGAATCATCATCTATCACTTCAACTGTAAACAAAGCTGCTTTTTGTTCTCACTCAGGACTTTTCGAGCAAGTCAAGACAGTCCACATGCTCTTCACTCTTCCAGTGCATGCAAAATCTATTTCATTAATTAGTTTTTCTAATTACATTTTTTTAACATCATATGCCACATAAACATATTAAAACCCAACATTTTTCATCCAGGCATATAACAAACCATGAGAAAAGCTGCTTAAAATTTAAAGTATTGAATTGTCTGAAAGCTGTTTTCTAAAGCAGTAAGCTGGCATTCTTAGAGTAACAGTGGTATGAAATTGATGAGGGAAATACTAGAGAAAAAAAGTTATTTAAAAATATTCCTGAGCTATTGAAGGATCACACACCTACTAAAAATTGACAAAAGTTTTATAATGTCCTTGTAGCAGCAATTAAATATTAACAAAAACACACAAATGACCGTCTAGTGTCTAATTTACAATAAATTGTGCTCAAACATTCCATAAAATTGCAACCACTCAATTATAAACATCCTTTCAGAGCACACTTTGCTGGTTCTCGGCTCTCTCCAGATCAAGCTACTAGCCCTTATGTTTGAACTCTAATGCTCTGGCAATTGCCAACTAGCCCAAGTTTTTGTAAAGTATGTTAAGGAAAAACCAAACTAGATTAATATCTAAGAAATTAATCTGCAGCGTTCTAACTGATTTCTTCACAATTTTCTCTTTAGCTATCAAAGACAAAACTATATACAGGCATAAAGAAAAAGGAAACAAAAAAATTCAAATGAATCTACTCTTGAAGGTTTTCTCCCACTCTACCTGTAAATGTAGTTGTATTTCTGATATGGTTGAAAACTATTTCCTTTTGCTTTTTTGTTGTTGTTTCACCAGTAACAAAGCTTTTGGTAATGAAATTAAGAGTAGCACCACCTCTTCCACAGAATTGCCTTCTGGTTAGGCTACAAAAATACCTATGCCTTTACTCATTTCATACAGGTGTACCAGCTGTGCCTTGGCCGTATTTCATACTGATTCTGAGTTCTATTTAAAGGCCTGCATTTAGTTTTATACACACTCAAAGAATTAAGGTGACATCTCTCAGTATAGATGTCATTCTGACAGCTTTCTCAGTTTCAGTAGGGAAGGGTAAAATATTTTTTTTTTTTAATCATACCACATCGATTATATCAATTGATTCATTAGTCTGAAAAACTGTTTTTGATAGTCACAGTACTAGATCCATCTGGAAGGCATAAGCAATCCTTCACTGCATGTTCTGAACAGGCTGCTGACAGCAACAAGTTTCTTTCTGTGGCTTTCACTTAAAACACAGGTTTTAAAACTCGCTTTGAAACTGTTTTTATTAAGTTTCTTGGTTACAGCTACAGAAATTATTTTCTGTGTTACTTAATGTGCTTCACAAGAAAAGCTTTCCAATTTTGATTTCACTGGATCTCCTGCTGTGTTATGAAAGCAAACAGTAGTGTCCGCTCTACCTTCTACTACAAAAGGTTTGCTATTTTATCATTATTGCGTTCTCTTTTGCATATCCCTTTAGAGAGCCTGTGCATCTTCTGCATCATCTGCAGAGGGACATTTTTTCTAGAATATCAGTCATTCTCACTTCTTTCCAAAGTTCTACCACATTTTCGATAAATAGACTGAAATTACTATCAATGATTACCTATTTTAACATGTCACTTCAGTGCAGGTGAATTAAAATATCAGCAAAACCAGGAAAATAGACAAGTAAATTTACATTATAGTGACTCTTAGGCATTGTTCTAGCATGACAAACTTTTTCAGATCTTCCTGAAAGTTTCTTAGTTTTCCAATGATAGAAAATATGCAATAAAATAATCCCAAAATTCAAATATGTACTTTTAAATTTCAGCGCACTTTACTATTAGATTTAAGTGCCATCACTAATTGCTGATGGAATGCACTGACTCGTTCTTTTTGAGCTGGCCAGTTCAAGATGCAGCGAGATCTGAACATTCCTCTTCTCAGGTGAAGTGCATGATACAACTTGTAATCTTGGATATCGTGAAGAAAGATAAGTATGATGGAGTCCCGACTTTGTTCAATAGCTTGCTGAAGAGCATGGTACACCTTAAAACTGAAACAAAAATCTTAAATTAGTGACCTTCTAACTAAAAAAAAAAAATCCTCTAAAAATATAACCTATGTCTGCTATCTTGATATAGCCTCATTTAGCAAATTTCCTTTCTTTTCAAGATCACTACATCAGAAAGGAGAAAAGACTCGTTTAAAGGCAAATAAAAACAATCTCTGGATGATAGTAATCTCACCCATTATTGCTCTTTTTCAAACATGTAATTTTAATAATAACACAGGTTATGGATTGACTTTTTGAAAAAAAAAATAGTGTGACTGAGAGATTTAAATTTCCACTAGTGTACACGTGGAGCAATGAACTTTATTAACTTAGGAATTATTCTGAAGTTATGATATATTGAGTCAATATATTAAAGTAGAATTGGCAAGCTATTTTTTATTAAGTGGTATTTTTTTAATAAATTACACAGCAAAAAAGATTACTTTGTTAAAAAAGTCTGTTAAGAAATATTCCCCCTTACATATATAATTTCATATCCTACTCACTTTTTGCACCAGGGATCCTGTAAGAGATGTTCAGTCACCACAAAAATAATCTTCCTGCTCATTTTCATGCTGTTAACTGTGGCTTCAAATTCAGATACACCTGCTTCAAAGTCCCGTTCCTCTAAACAAAACCTGATTTGAAAGTGGTTAATTTTTTCCAGAGAGATGAAATTCTTAGACACCCAGTTCTTGTCCTGTCTTGCATGAATAACGTAGGCATCATAATGAAACTCTTCCTGCTGTCTGTCAAATTCTTTAAAACCAAGTGTTCGATTCACTAAAATATTCCAGTAGAAAGCTATTCTCCATCCTTCAAAATGTATGATAAGGACGGTGAAAATGAATAGCATCACAATAGTAGTAGTGATCACAAAGAGAAGTTTAAATGGAGCACTGTCTTTGCAGGCTGAGCTATCAAAATGCAACACCAGACTACCATGATATTTAGGTGGGGTGTTGCAAATGTACTGGGACCGCAATCCAGGTATATATGCTTGGGTCACATTAAGCCAATCAGCAAACCAAGCAATGCTTTCACAGGTGCAATCAAATGGATTGGAATCCATCTCTAGTGTTCTCAGGCTCTTGAAAGCTGGGCCAAACACATTTTCTTCAACAGAGGTTATCAGATTTTTCTGAAGGTTCAATGAATTCAGAGAGGCTTGGTTATCAAACAGAGTTGCTGGGAGCAAATTCAAATCATTTGATCCTAAATCCAAATGTTTTAATTTACACAGACCCTTGAAAACCTGAACTGGAATCTCATCAAGCCCATTGGATTTTAAATTAAGAATCTGCAAGTTGGGAAGATCTCTTAAAAAAAGAACAGGGCCACCTGGATTTGCCTGTTTCCAAAGTCGGGCTAAATTATTGTGCTGCAAATCCAGAATGAAAAGTTTGTGAAGTCCATCAAACAAGTCTTCTTTTATGTTTGCTATGTTGTTATTGCTGAGGTCTAGGACAGTCAGATTTTGTAAAGGATGAAAAGGCGAAGGAGAAAGTGCCAGATTACTGCAACCGACCTTCCTCAGCATCAGTTTTCTAAGGCTTGGGACAAAAATGAATGATTCACTTTGCAATGTCAGGTTTTTGTTATAGGAAAGATAAATATCCTGTATATTATTGAGACCTTTAAATTCATGACCTGTGAGCTCTTGACTAATTTCATTGAGACCAAGATCGAGAATTTTCAGTTGTCCTAAGGAGGAAAATGCCCCACTTTCCATTGTAGAGATTCTTGTCTTTGTGAGGTTGAGAACCTGCAAACTGGAATTAGCAAGTGATGAAAATGTTTTGTTAGCTATTCTTTGTAAGTTTATGTTGCAATTACAAAGACTCAGGTATTTCAGATTGTTCAGACCTGTAAACATATTAGCAGTAATTCCTGGAAAATTGTTATTGTCCATTATAAGGTACTCCAGCTGGTATAACCACTGAAAGGAAAAATCTGCAATTTTCCCAGTAAGTGAATTTATCAGATTCAGATATTTGAGGCTGGATAATCCAAAAAACAGTCGTGAAGATACATAGATGTTATTATGCTCCAAGTTTAAGTATTGTAAACTTGAAAGCCACTGAAATGAATCGTCTTCTATCACAGACAGAGAATTTTGGGAAATGTTTAAAACTGTAAGATTTGTTCCCTGAAGTCCCTGGAAAGTTGACTTGCCAATGTATGAAAGTTTCACGTGGCTCAGTGAGAGGTTCTGAATGGCTGTGTTTGATAATTCTGTACAAAGTTTCTTCGTGCGATTTTCCCCAAGTTCAACATTGTTCAGTATGAGGCCAAAGAGATTTCCAATTGCATGTAAACATCCTGTGTGAAACTGAAAGGAAAAGAAGAAAGAGTTTTGACCTAAAGCAGGGCATTGTGTAAGAAAGGTGACCCATAAAGCCAAAATTCTGAAAGGTTTTCAAACAAGATTTTCAAGCAGAATTGAACTCCTACACAGATTTATCCACAGCCAAGTTCAGACAAACAATTCTTGGAGTTTACACTTTTTGTGATAATAGTTCTAAACTTTAGTTTCTAAAGTTTCTAAACTTTAGATAATACTTCTAAACTTTGCCATTATCACAGTTCTGCGTAGTACTCTTTTAGAAGGTAAAGTTGCTTAGTGAGATGCAAGTTAATTACAATTTTGTATCCAACTATAAAAAACGCTTTCACTAGAAGTATCTCAGAATTTGACGTCATTTCTTTCTTCAGCTTTCTTTTATTGATATCTGCTAGAGATACCAATACACTAGTGCAAAAATCAGACATACTGTAAATAGTTATTTAGGCCTTTGGACAGCCAAGAAATTCAGTTTCTCTGTGTGAGCAGAAGCTACACTCATGAAACGTGATCCTACCCGTTTGCTTCCACAGTATAAATCACAAGCCTCCATCACAGTGCTGGCCCCACACCTTGACTCAGACCTATCAGCTGAATGATTAAATAACCCATTTGTCAGAATGATTCAAATGCATAAGGCTGCTTTTCAGGCAGCAGTACTGTAAAATCAGAGAAGTTTAAACGAGCACAAAGTAGCACTGCCCAAGAAAGGAGCAGTCCCCTATACTTACCTGCAACCTGTGCCCTTGTGCAAATATGGCCATACGTGCAGTCACATGGTGAACCAGATAGGGAACCAGCCTGACTACAAGCTAACCAACCCAAAAAATCCAGAGAGTTTTCCCAGTGATCCAGTGCATAGCCTCATTAAAGCTTGTACCAGAAAGAGAGAGGGATAAAGTGACCAAGGGAAAG
>NW_010408849.1:7814-12245 GCF_000710305.1 Buceros rhinoceros silvestris | reverse complement strand
TGGGATTGTCTCTGAGTAGTGGTACAAGCTTATGAGATTTTAAAATATTCGTGTAATTTCAATGTGCATGTTCTTTACAGAAAAATCAACTGGGAAAAAACCCCAAGCAAATTCAAAGTCAGTGTTTGTATGTTGAGGGTCAACCTGTTTACAACTGCAGCACTTAAGATCACTCCTCAAAGAACCATATTGTAACACTAAGAGGCAGATCCAAGAGAACAGTGAGGTTGGTGACAGAGAAAATATCCACTTGTTTTTTTGTATAAAGGAGCGTGCATACTTCTCACAGAATCACCTGCTTGGAAGAGACCTTTAAGATCATCAAGTCCGACCATTCACGCTGCACTGCCAGGGTCCCTCAAACATGTCCACCAGCACCACTTCGACACGTCTTTTAAACACTTCCAGGGATGGGGACTCCACCATCTCCCTGGGCAACCTGTTCCAATGCTTAAAGACCCTCTGTGTAAAGAAATTTTTCCTGATATCCAACCTAAATTTGCCCTGATGCAACTTGAGGCCATTTTCTCTCATCCTGTCATTTGTAACATGGAAGAAGAGACCCACCCCCACTTCACTACAACCTCCTTTCAGGTAGTTGTAGAGAGCAGTAAGGTGTCCACTCATCCTCCTTTTCTCCAGACTAAACAATCCCAGTTCCCTCAGCTGCTCCTCATAAGATAAGTTCTCTACACCCTTCACCAGTTTAGTTGCCCTTCTCTGAACATGCTCCAGCACCTCAATGTCCTTCTTGAAATGAGGGGCCCAAAACTGAACACAGTGCTTTTCTGCAATGATTATTTCTCTGGAGCACCCCACAGGCACAAATGAACATCCTCTTTGATTAACTAGGAGGAGAGACCTAGATTCTGTAACTAGCCTTGTGTAATATCCCAATTTTTCCCCACTTTCTAAATAAGTTAGCTGTTCAGCTTCAGAACATACAAAAATTCCTGCATAGAAAATACCTGGTACGGGTTCACAGAGTTACTTGATGTAGCTCTCGCTTGACCTCAGATCTACATGGAACCAGTTCTTGCTGATTTCAGTGGGAGAAAAGCAATTATGTGTATCACTACTGTAGATCAGGAGTAATGCTTTACACAATAGCATGGTTTTATCTTGGACCTCAGTGGATCAAAAATGTAATGCAAATGCCATATCATCACAAAAGATAAATCAGGATATTTCCAATTTTTACTTACACCCATTGAACTTCTGTTGAAATGCTTCCTACCTCTTTCAGTGGATTTGATGACAAATCAAGACTATTCAATGAGGTGTTGCTAAGAAAACTGAAGTCTTCTTTTTTTAACTCAGTAATTTGATTGCTATCCAACATAAGCTCATTAAGTTTCTTCAGTTGCTGCTGCAATCCTAAATTTGCTGACTTCAAAATATTATGAGATAGGTCCAAAATATTTAAGTTCTGGGAAGAAGATACAAACAGAAAAGTACAAAATTATTTTTATTTTATATAATACAAAACCACTTTGAAATGTTAGCATCTATATATTAGCATCTAATTGTATATCTAATTCTATATCTTTCACACCTGTAACTTTCATTGTGTTCATGGTCATAACCTCCTAAAATATCTCCTGCAAACCAAAGAATTGCCTTGCATAAAATTCCTTAATTTGCTCAAAGTCCTCCTGTTCCAGATAAAGTGATGAAAGCAAACACCTATAGTTGGCTGCAGTTACAACTACTGCAGTATTAAACCTTGCATTCCACCCTCTTCACTGTGCTCCACCCCTGTAAATGGAAGTGAGGAAGGTGAAGAGGAATGCAGTAGCAGCCTACAAAGACCCGTGCTGTATGCCTTGCAACACTCCAGCTCACACCCAGGTGCTCAGACTCCTCAGGCACCAGTAGAGAAGGAGATGTTGCCCTAATGGTGACACCACAGAACGTGCCTTGAGGTATCCCAATCCTGGCCTCCATCAGTAACAGGGCAGCAGCAAAGTGACAAAGGCCAGAACTTCTGGTCCCCCAGCCTCATTGATGCTACAGAGATGAATACCTAACTACCAGCTAAAAAACAAATGTCGAGTAAAAACATGTTGCTGTTTCTCAATGCCCAAAGTCCTGGGAGACCACATTCAGTCTAAGCACTGGCCTTCATGGTCTGAGTAATTACACCCTGACTTTGAGAATTTAGGCTAGCTACCATTTTTAGTCCCCAGGCAACTCAGATTCCACACCATCCACTTCACCCTGTATGTCATCTGCTGCTGCTCTTCTCTGGGCACAAAGCCTGTATGGAGACGTGTCTTGATGGGATGCCATAGGGAAAAGGAGATGGAGAGCATTGACTCATAAGGACGGCTGAGACTCCAGCGTGCTCAAGGAACGAGGCCTTTTCTTTAGAAAAACAATGAAGGAAGATTATATGCTGGGAATTTTCAGATGCAAATAGGCAGCAGTTCTGTACACACACTGGAAAATACAATAAATTCCCTCTTTATCCTTTAGTTACATTAAAAGGTGCATTTGTAAAGCTTACCTCCAGGGTTTTGAAAGGATCGTTTTTTATGTATATTTTGTTGTATCCTAGATAGAGCTCAGTCAGGTTGGTGCAGGAAGCAAAGACTCTGTCAGGGAGCTTATACAATTCATTATGTTCTAGCTTCAGAATCTGCAACAGGGGCACGTTTTGGCACAATTCTGGTTGCAGTTTAGAGATAATGTTGTAGCCCGCATTCAAGTAAACCAGCCGGCTGTACTTGGTCAGATTGGCAGGACCTAGCTGTCTTAGCTGATTATGGGAAATGTCCAAACCCGTTATATTGTTAGGGAGATCAGAGGGAATTTGAGTCAGCTTTAGGTGACTGCAGTCAGCCATTTCATTTCGGATGTGACATTGCTTTCCAACTGATGCACACAGCAAGCAGAGAGACACCACTCTGACAGATAAGCTGTTCCACCAAAGAATGGCACTTCCCATTGTTTTATCTGCAAGGGCAAAATGAACAGAGTACAAATTAAAATCATTTTGGCACGACTTATATCTTAAACTGAAGGCTAAAAGCAAGCCAGGCTCAAAAACCATGTAGTTTTATACTGAGCAAACACTCAGTATTTTTTACCCATAAAACAGCATTTGTTTCTGCAAAACAGGCATGTCTAATAATGATATCTCTAAATATAGTTTCTTTAAAAACAATAGTATTGTCTTGCACATTTCCAACCATTTTCCCTTCTCTGATTAATTTTGCATTGTTTTAACAGTCATAAAATACCATAAATAAGACAAATTATACACAGGCCCCTCAATGTTAATTCCTACTCTCTGAACTTAACTACACTTAAAATATTTACAGTTATATGCAGTAAGAATGCCTAATATACCTAATATGTAATACTAATATACATTAGTAAGAATACCTAATTTAGTATCAAGTAGTTTCAATTTAGTATCCATAAGCTTTAAAATCATCGGATGATCTTGAAATACAGCTCTACTGGATAAGGAAGAAAATGAATTCCACACAAATTCTGACTGGAATAGAGCTGTAAGAGCTCAGGACTACCCTGCTGAGTCATAGACTTTGTCTAATTAAATAGCATTTCTGCTCATCAAGAGCAGACTTCAGAGTATCATCTGTATCACTCTTTACGGAATTAATCTTTAGTAGAGGGAGAACAAATACTTTGGGAGTGCTTGCCAGAATATTTTTCCATGCTTTAGCAGAAAATTGTAAGCTTAGGTTCCTCTGCTCCAATTTTTTCTTTGTTTAAAAATATAAGCTTATACTTTCACCCCTGAAGCTTTGAGTGTCTCCACAATCTCCATATATACCTATCTGTATGGCCTTCTGCCAGCAAATTTGGAACCTGCCTGCCAGCCTCATTTACCAAAGAGTTAAGTCTTAGCATAATGGGCTCCCACATAGCGAAGCTCATCAGTGCCCCCTGTCAGAATAGCCTATGAAAGGAAATTTAACCTTACTAGACTTAACAGGAATTTAGAAGAGCTTCTCAAAAGAAGCTTCCCCCAGGAAGATGAACTTTCTTAGTTCTGCAGCTCACATTTTCCTTTGCTTGAAACCTGTGTTTAGTTAACATTGCTTAGCTTTGAGTGCATTAGATTATTTCTCAAACAATGAAACAAGAACTCAAACCAGCACATTTGTATAGAAAAAGCCTTCAGAACTGATGTTTTTTAAAGGGAAGAGTTTTCACTACCATAACAAAAGACACTGAGGAACTGACAGTGCAGTGAGCAGATACAGTTTAGTAGGTCAGACCCCATCGGAGTTCAGCTCCATAAGTGATGTGCCTTTTCAGAGGGCATGCATTAGGACTGCTACAGTGACAAAAAGCCACATTATAGTGGCCAGAGGGGAACCCTGTGAGTCCTCTGTGGGAGCAACCTGGTCATCTAGGGTGAGACATCAGTAAAATCAGTGGGAGTGGGGATACAAG
>NW_010408849.1:6373-7358 GCF_000710305.1 Buceros rhinoceros silvestris | reverse complement strand
GGCCCTGCAGACAGCCTGACCTGCTGAGCCCAGCACCCATGTCCCTCTAGCTGAAGAAAATAAAGGACCTGCCTCATTCCTCTGCACCCTAGATGCTAGAAGAGCTAAGGAAAACAAAGCGAGAGCTTGTCTGGAACAAGGCCTGCATCCTTGAGGGTCTGTTTTAGAGATCTCAGATAGCTATCAGGCTTCTTGGCAGTTCTTACCAGCTCACCTTTAACTTTGAAAGGCGCAAGAAGCACACTGCACAAACACAAATGGAGTTCTTTGGCTGACTTTCAGGGAGGCCTGAAGGACTGCCTTTTTCTGCTTTTTTCATTGCAGGAAGTCTGGAGTCAGATTTAGGTGTTTTATGCTTTCGTTGGGGATCCAGTGAAGTCAGCGCATACCTATTATCTGAATTAAGGGGCAGTGTTACATAATAATATTGCATGGACAAGAGAAAGAATGATAGTTTAAATGTTATGAGTAAGAACTTTCAAAAAATAGGTAATTAGCAGTGAAGCCTTCAGCATCTCCCAGGGAAGGACGCTTCCACTTCGCCTATATTGCCCTTTCTGGTGTTTTGTTTTGTTTTTTTTTTAAAACGCAAAATTCGTCTTGCCAGCTGAGGACACCACATCCGGGCACAAGCACGAAAGTACACTCATTAAGCAAACAGCAGCGGCACCGGCTTTGCTAACTTGTAAGTTGAGAGAAATCCAAGATCAAGGAAGTCACCCAGACTTCCAAGCAGTACTTTGGCTTCTTACCTCTGATACTCGCATTTATTACTAAAAATTGAAGAATTACATCCACTTACCCCTGCGGACTTTATCTCCTCCAGTTTGGAGACATCCAAGGACTGCACAAGTTTCTCACCGCAAGAAAACCATGATGAAACAACGCTGCCCAGAGCCGGAAGAAGTGAAACCGAAAGCGGAGACGGGCGCGCCGTGGGATGCAGTGGGGAGCGGCAGAGTCGGCTCCTGCGGCGAGAGGCGGT
>NW_010408849.1:1103-6236 GCF_000710305.1 Buceros rhinoceros silvestris | reverse complement strand
GGGGGTGCCCCCCCCCGCCAGCCGGCGGGGAGAGCGGTCCGAGCATCCCCGGAGCCGCGGCTGACGCTGCTCTCCCTTCCGCACCGCATTTCCCTGACCTGAAATGCTTGAATGGTTCCGAAGGTGGAGATCGCTCCTAAGCTCAGAGTTAGGCTGGCACTTGGAATTTGCGGACAGAAGGAGACTGAAGCACACAGATGCGTCACGGACGAGCAGCGTCACACAGTCCTACTTATAACTCACTTACAATTTATTCCTAGCTAATTCCACTGTCTCTGAAGATCCTCAAGGACATATCCCGGAAGCAGATATGCTAACTAAGAGATTACTGGCATAGGAATATTAGCTTTTTAATGTAGACGCAAAGCACCAGTAGGTTCCTACAGAGCCACGTAAAGTATCCCTTTTTACAAGGAAGTTTCTTTATATGAGAGAGTAATATACTATGTTTTTAAGAGAGATAATCAAATACTTTCTATTGTCTTAAAAATATGAAATTGTTTATAAAAATCCAAGTAAAAGTTTTAGGTACAGCTTTTAGATGTACATCCTTTTCACAATATTTGTGAATTCATATGTCCCTGCTTTGCCAGGATCATGACCACCAGTTTCCTGGAGCGGACTTCCTCAGTACAGCCTTCTGGATGTGACAAAAGGTGCTACTGCTTCAACCACATTGGCACTGGTAGATCCTCTGCAGGGCATATCCAGCCATACTTAGGACACGCCAACACCACCAAGGTCACCTTACACTTTTAGGTAATCATACTGTCCCTCTTGAGTGGAGAGTGGGTAGCTGCAGACTCACTGAGAGAAGAGTAAACTTGGGCTCTAATACTTCAAAGTGTTGGAAATTACAGCCTGCAGCAGTATGTTAACTGCCTGCCCACCGGGAGCTCTGGGGAGGGAGGGAGGCTGAGCTGGTTTCTGCCCTATATCCTGTTAAATCTGGGACTACTGACAAATTTGCTGTGGAGCCCAGGGAGGTAGGCTGGCTATCAAAGAGATTAGGGCCCTCACTTCCTTATCCTGCTTTCTGCATTATTTCAGCAATCTCCTAATATAAATTAATATTTATTCTTGGAGTTAGGACACAAACTGAGACCAGAACCTAGCTCCTTTGGAACTGAAAGGCTCCAAATCCTGTTTTATTCCCATTTCACAATTAAACTTTCATCCTCCCTTTCATCTTGCTGCGGGAAGAGCAAATTTCTATTCCATGCTGCCCTGTGTGTTTCTGCATTGGATAAGGTCATTTGACCATAAGCAGAACAACCCGAAGTTCCATTAAGTTACTCTGAAGAGGACTTTCCCTTTGTGTTTTGTAACAATGCTGCTTTGGAGCAGAAGAGATGACATTGATGGTAAAGAAGCATAATAATTTACATCCTATGCAGCTTATTATTCCAGCATAGCAATACTGTCAGGTATTTTGCCTCTTGTCTCCCTCTGCATCATATTTGTACTACAGATAAAGTGTGGTCTTTGATATAACCTCACAATTTATTCCCTTTCAATCATCTATTCCCTATACACATAGGGAACTATTAGGAAGGTGGAGTTGTTTCAGGCACAATGGAGGAAAAACATCTGATGCTGATGAAACTGCTAATTTTAGCAGTAATGCCTTTGGAACAGTCTAGCCTTAGAATAATGTTAGTGGCTCAGGAAGACACCACCACACATGATGCCCTTGCACTGGGGTTAAGAACATTCATTTTATTACAGAAAATTTGAAAGTGACAAAGCTCTTATACACATTTTGCAGTGTGATTTACAAGAACAAGCGGGGACTACTGTGCAAAGTAGACTCTAGGGCATACACAACCAGTGCAGGTTCAGCAAGTATGGTATTTCTGAGGCTGAGGACAAAGTGGGCACTTCCGTGCTTATTTCAGTGGTGTGAAATCACATCAGGCTCTCAAGTTGCTGTAACTCCACTGTGCTTACTCTAAACTATACTTATGTTTTCAAGTGCTGGAAAGAATATGGTAAACTCATAATGGAGGGAAAAGTCAAGCAATCCACGTGTCCAGAGCATAATTTAGGAAAAAAACAGAGCAAAAATTAGGAAATGCTCCCACATTGTGGTTGAGGAAAGGGAGTTGGTTCTGAATGGTGACAAAAGTCAGTCAGGCAAAATTCTGGAGATATAGTCATTTCACATATATCTTTAACATCAGAATAAACAGTTGCTGCACAGACCTAGTTTAAGCTTATCCACGCTATAAGCACAGAGGAGTGGAAACGTTAAGTGCAATATCTCACGGAAAAATTCCAGAGCAAACATGCCACCAAAACTTAGCCTAGAAAAAAGCAAAAAGGAAGTCTACTGATCTTAACCTGATCTTCAGATATAAACAAGAGTATTAATTTAGCACATGGCTATTTGGACTTGTGTTTTTGTAAATGGTAAGTCAGACCACAAGCATCAGAGGGAAGACCCAAAATGACACTTTCTCTGACTAGCAGCCACTTGAATGGTGAAAGTGCTATATGTTGTGGTTGGATTCAGTTATCCCATGCAGCAATGAATGGCTTCATGCAAACAGGATTTAAAAACCTCTGAAAGAAAGCATTGACTGTAACGATTAACTGCAAAACAAGTCACATTATCTGAAAAATGCTGATGCAGTAAGAGCATTCACAAAAGATCATTTCACTTAGGTTGCTTTCCTTAGCCTATTCGGAAGGCAACTTAGAGAACTAGGATGGATTCCTGTTCAAAACCATCTCTCCTCTCCATATTGGGGCAGTTAGAAAGGTATTTACAACCCTTTTCCCTGCATCTGCAAGAACAAGGATGCATCACTACCAGTGTGCCACATTAACGCCTTTACTTTACATCCAGGGAATTCTAATTCCCAAGAGAGAACCCTGGCACTAGAGAAATGAGCCACTCTTAACATTTCAGTCATGGTTAGAGAAGGTCAAAATTACTCATTTCATTGTTTTAACATTTTTTTCAACAATGTTTCATGTTTGCATCACTGGATTTTTGTATATATATATTGCCATTAAATATTTTACCTTTTTATATTCTGAAGGAGTGAAGAGGCTGGAATTTAGGACTTGGGTATTCTTGTATCATGGAAATATTTTGGGGGCAATTTCTGCCTCTAAGAAATCTCTCCAACAGGTGACAGCCTTCTTAAAAATCTTGTTCTTATCCAGCTTTCTCAATTAAGCATGCACATTAAACATTTTGATTTGCAGTAGTTTCCATTTTCCAGCATCTACCCACAGTTTTTAATCACCTAGTTTCAGAATCCCTTCCTTTTTTGCTGTTCCTCCTTTTTCTGGCACATTTTCGTATTTGTTTTCACAATATATTTTGAAGAGAAAATCTATATCCCATTGCAGATCATATACAATTGCCCCCATAACAAGTGACTTCACTGTGAACACAGCAAACGTTAATGATAAAGTAGAAATGCCAACATTTGATTTACACTCATGCTTGCAATCCAGATAACAAACACTAGTACAAGTCTACCGCTCTTAGAAATATTTTCCTGCTAAAGACTATGCCCTTGAAGGTGATGTAAACTCTAGCTTCAAAAGCTAAGTTCTATTTAAAAGATTCACAGCTGCCTTCGATCTGTCTGTTTACTAATCTCTATTCAGTTATATCCAGTATCTTCTTGCATTCATCTTTTCCTCAGTAAACACCGTGGCCTGAAAGCCCTAAATGCTCAGATTCACTCTGCGCTCACAGAAGGGAAGATGCACAGAGGTGAATAAACATGCAAACACACCCACATAGTCCACCCCTTTTCCTTCCCCGCACCCAAGAAATATTTGGCTGTGCTGACAAATCCAAAATTACTTCTTTACAATAGTATTTTGCTTTCAGTAGCTATAGCTTTTGGTTTGCTTAGCAAGATAGCCAAAGAAATTGTAACAGTCTTTAGAAAACCAGATGTTTTAGGGGAACAACTACTTGGGCAAAGTTTTTGAGGAAGAAATACCAAATTATTTCAACCTTCTAATTTAATTTTTTTTTGTGCTAGAAATAGTTTATTTTAGTAAGGGCAAACATGACCCATATATTTTAAATGTAACAACTATAACACAAAAATGATGATGCTGAATAAAAGCATAGGATTAAGTAACACGATTCTATGTTCTTGAAAGAAAACTTCTATTCTACAGTTATTTTGTATTTCATTTTTTCATTCTGAATTGGAGTGAACACAACAGGTATTTGTATCCAATCAACAGGTCTTTTAAGCCCATTGTCGAGATCCATTATGTAGCCCACATTCTTTACAAGAGGAACAGTGAAAGTTAGGAAAACATTTACAGAGAAGAAAACCAAGGAAGGTCAATCATAACTGCTATCAAAACTACCAGGTTTTAACTATAATCATGTCAGATTAAAATCTGAGGACTGAATCCCAACACCTGTGTATTAGATTGTTACTTAACAGAACTTCAGCAGAACTTAAACATCTGTTGCTATTCAAAGATTGAGGTTATGAAAGCTTTTATCTATAAATGAAGTGTGGAACAGTATCTTTCAATTCCTTCTCATAGCCAGAACAAAGACACACAAAAAATAGAGAAGTATGTCTTATTGTAACCAGCTAAAAAAAATTACTGCGTTTAACAGTTGATACACATTTCCAGTTTAATTTGTAAGGCAATTTTTATGGAAGTATTGGAAATATGACTATTTTGGACAGCAATTATATCTACAAAAACCTGAAATCCAAGAAAACATTTTATAAACAAAATGTAAAGTACCGGGCCTGAAATGTCTTGAAATTAGAGACTATTGCAATTTTTTTATGTTACACAAAACACATTGCCTGGGGTTAATTTCTTTTTGCCTACAACTTAATGGTTTGAGAATGCAAAACACATCTGGAAACATTTGTTTGCAGATACAAATAGGCATTGCACACAAATTATGTGATCCCAGGCACGGTAATAGCTGTGCTGTTCTCCGTTAGCCATACTGACAAGGGGATTTAATTACCTTATGCTCCAATCACTTGGCCATAATTTTGACCCAGTAGGGAATTTAACAGAATAATACAATGACATCCAGACCGATTTGCATTAGGGAAAGTTAAAACTGCAGAATAATATTAAGGAACTATGGGTCACCACTCGGCTCAGCACAAC
>NW_010408849.1:0-968 GCF_000710305.1 Buceros rhinoceros silvestris | reverse complement strand
TCGGTCACCACTCAGTTCAGCACAACTGAAACAGCGTGTCTGAAACATTGTAAACTGGTTGTCAGTTGGGTTTCTATATTCTCAAGCACACGGGAGTACTCGAAGATAATATAAATGGGCAAAGAAGGCAAAAAGAAATCTTCCAGTGTGATGTGCATTGTTAAGAGCAATGGAAACAAGATATAGAAATTACACACTTAAAATATGGGTCCTTGCTGAAGTAACGAGACTTCACCCCAGGCAGACAGAAACTGAGGAAGCATAGAGACCAGGGATCAAAATGGGTGTTAAAGAAATATCTAATCTAAAACTGCCATTTTGCCCCACAGCTGGTTACACTGGCTGAATTCTGACCTAATTTACCAGAAGCAAGGATTTAACATTGACTGCTAGTAACACAGGGAAGGTGTGAGATGACTTGATAGGGAAGGACACCACGAGGACTATTTAAATATGTCTAATAAGTTCTCTCTTTCACGGGCACCCCCTTGCCGTGGGTAAAGAGCTTGTGTGCCCTTGTGAGGCTGAGAGCTGTGCTGGTGGTGGCATGTGCCTCCGGTGGGGTCTCCCAAGCCAGACAGGTCTCAACTGAAGGGTTAGACAAAGTGTGTCCACGGGCAGGATGGGCTCACTGGCCTTCGGGCAGCCATCCTACGAGAAGGACAACTCTAACCCCAAACCCGGGCAGATGGAGCTCGTTTAGCCCTGTAAGGCATCCATCATCTAAGAGAAGGACACTCTAACCAAACCTACGACCCGAGGACTTCGCTGTCACCGTCCAAGCTCGCTAGGCCCTGGCAGATGAACCTCAGGTGTAAAGGGTGGGGCCAGTCTCGCGTACGCTGCGCCTCACCTAAAAAATCCACTGCGCAGGCCTGAAGGGTTTACTCATGTTTGCAAAACCCTGTAGCGACAGGCAAGGGACAAAAGGTCAAAAGGCAGGTGAAAAGATGTCACTGGAAGCTGCA
>NW_010408848.1:80969-83913 GCF_000710305.1 Buceros rhinoceros silvestris | reverse complement strand
CCCCCCGCCCCTTTTTTTTTCCATTTTTTCCTTTTCTTCTGTAGTCCACTGACAAGCATGGGATCATAGATTTGCAGTTTTTACACTTCTTGTAAAGCCATCTGCCTTCCATTATCTATTACTATTTCAAGACATTTCTCTTACTGGGTATATGTTCCCCTGTGAAGACTGCTTTGATTGTTTTGTTTTGTTTTGTTTTGTTTTCATTTTAGATAGTTGATATATTTTGTGACTCGGAGATTTCTCTGTGACCATCTCTGCTTTGATTGCTATTGCCTTCCTTTGAACGGTTCTAGCGCTGCCTTTTCATTTCGCTGTTGTTTTTTTTCATCTGACTGAATGGTCTCTATGTATTGAGGTAACGGAAGATGAATGTCAAGGGCATGATTTGTCTCACCAAAATCAGAAGTTACAATGTAGATATCTATGCCTTAGCAAATCACCTACACTCCTAACAGTTGTATGTAGAAAAACATGCCACTTGTAGGGTAAGATTCGTCTCGTCCTAAAGCAGGTGTCTGAAGTGATTCTGATGCGTTATAGCCTGCATCAGTCCTTTTCTCTCCATTTATTACAGAGAGAGATGATCATAAAAGTCTGAGATCCAGATGGATGCATTTAAGAAATCTAAAGTGAGTTGAAAATGCAAACATCTCCAAGTTGGTGGCTGATTTTTTCCAGATAAGTGGAAAGGAGAAACTGAGGAAAAAGTGTATGCTACAAACACTGATATAACTATTTACTGTTATTAGCAATCGATTAATTAGTCTTTTTGAATGAAAAAGCTTTTCTTTTTGCTTTTTGTTTTCTGTAAATCCCCGAAACCATCTTTTTCTCTTCATGTTTTAATACTATGGCTTACAGAGAAAAGCTGTCTAAAAACTCGTCTAGAAAAGGTCCTTCTCATTCTAGCATCTTCAACATCTGTGTGAAACAAAAATGAAACACAAAAATTAGACCCTGATAAAGAACCTGGCTCTGCAGGGAGGATTTTACTAGTGTGTGAATAAATAAAACCATTTCTCCTTATGGACTCATGCTGACCGTGCACAGAAGAGGTGGGGTTGCTTCCTGCCCCCACTCAAGATGTTACTGTTAGAATAAGATTATCTGTTCAGCAGCTTGGTTTTGTTTCTTTAAAAAAAAACAACACAGACAATAATGTTAAAAAATATGTCGGTAGAAGCAAATGAAAAAGCAACCATTTAAAAAGGATATATATTTATAATACTCTTTAAATAAACCATCAGCTCCTCTTATATTTTCTGTAGAAATGTTTTCATTTTCATAGAAAAGCCATCAGTGCCCCTTTTTTTCATATTTGTAACAGATTTTTCATACTGCATGACTTGTAGCATCATTTGTTATTAAATTTGTCTGACTTTTTAAAATTTTGCTATTAGTTACACGTAACTTCATACAACTATAAATGTACATGTCCGGTTTTCCATGCTGACAACCAGCTTAATGAGATTTTACTTTTTTAAAGGAGACATCTTGTAGGTCTGTTTTTATATAAACAAATGGGTTTATTTGTTGTTCCTCTTTATCTCTCATCAACCCATTCTGGTCAGTCTCTTCTCAGTGTCTTAGTGAAATCCTTGTCTGAATATCCTATGAGGAATCTTTCATCTGACATTTTCGGTTTATGTAGAAAAAAAAAAAAGAAAAAAAAAGAACACTAAAATTAAACCAGGTTGGCTGGGGGAAAATTCATTTGACCACTTTAAAATATTGCTTAAAATGGTTTTCCTGTTTCATGTTTTTGGAATACTAAAAGGCACAGGCTTGTGTTAATCCACCCAATTTAGATACAAATTTTTAAAAGCTACTTTTTGTACATACACTGAGCATGGAATCTAATTTTTAGTGACTAAATGTTCTTGGAGTCTATCTCCACTGAGCTTGTACCTATTTCTTGCATCTTTTAGCGCTGATCTAACAGCATAAGCAAAACCTCTGCAAACATTTGGAACTTGGTGAAAGGGCTATTAGATGAAATTTCTGGATGAGTAGTATCACTAAGAGCTGACCAAGAGAGAGAATTGGTAAAGAAGTAACACAAAGTTCACTAACAAGAGACACAGAATCCCCCAAACTATCCAGAGTTTAAATGACTTTTTGTCCCCTCATTTTCTGCCCTTGAAAGGAAAGCACAAAAAAAAAAAAAATAAAGGGGGAAATAGAATAAAATAAACCCAAAGCAACTCCTCTGACAGAAAGCGACAATAGTGCGTCTTTGCCATCTACCACATTTTAACCTGCTCTCAGAGATTTCAGTGAATATTTTTTCCTTCTATTTCAGTCTCCTCTCTTCAGACTCTTCTACGATTCTCATCACTTTGGCAAGTGCTTCATTTCATTGATTGAACAGAGTTTGTCTGAACCTGAACTTACAAAATGGGCTTTTTTTCTGTCACTCATTGGCTTCAGCATGCATTCTGTATCGTTGCACCTTTTAATCTTTTTTCCATCTTTTTCCTATTGTAAACAGAGCTACATTTCTCTGCACAGGTTACAGGCACATACACAGCTTTTGCAAGAGCAGGGAGGGGTAGTTGTCGTTTGTTTATTCCTAAAGTGCTTTCAGGAAGATAAGACATTTCAAACTATTTCTATATGAAATGTTTTTATTCTTTTTCATCTATAGAGAGAAAATACAATGATTTACATATTTAAAAAAGAAAATGCTGCTATATAAAGGACAGTTCTTCCATATGCTAAGCAAGATCAGTCTATTTTTGTCATATTTTTGGTTCCAGAAAATCACGGCACCATCTTTGAGGAATTCTTTGCAAGTGGAGATACAGGGATAATGTAAGCCCCCTCCACAGCTGCTGCTTGTCAATAGCATTGCTGTATCAGCAACATGCTTAAACAGCCCGGGATGACAGGAATGCTATTTCCTCTCTCTCTCCAGGTGGGAGCCACTCCCCACTCTTTC
>NW_010408848.1:70921-80885 GCF_000710305.1 Buceros rhinoceros silvestris | reverse complement strand
TCCATGATTAAAGAGAGTGACCCCAATGTCAGCTGCCTGGGATTCAGGAAATATACCAGCTTTATGTAATGACAGTTTTAGGATTCCATGTTTTAGTACATGAAAGTGTGTTGGGGTTTTTTGAGGTGATGGTGGAGGGGAGATAGAGGAAGGGGGAGCTGCTTTCTGTAATCAGTATGTTTTTAACCAAGTAGGAGTACATAGTGATGTGCTAGCTCAGTTATGAACTGCATTCACTAAGGACTTTTCAAGTGCTTTTTGCCAGTAGTATTTTGGTTCACATCCCACATAGCATGCATGGCTCTGCTCAGTAGTATTATTTCAAATGTAGTTTTACGTCTCCTAAGTCATGAGGTACATCAGGTAAGGAGTGATCTTACCAAACAAATAAACAAACAAAAAGAAACAAAAAAAAAAGAAAAAAGAAACAAAAAACCCCCAAAACCCATGTGTCATATTTGAGAGAAATCATGACAACTTCATTGTTTTGACTTACTGATGACAATGTAGTCCTATGGGGATGACAAAAAGTCATAGGCTGACTTGCGTTTTACCACAAGTGTACTGTCTCTGCTCCCCAAAAACTTTATTCTCAGCCCATGATATGCAGTGACTTAGATACACTAAGTTTCATCTCTATATAATGCATCATTCATATTAATTGTTTCTAAAGAAACTTTTTATATATACCAAGTGTGACTTAAACTTTTTTGATGCATTTGAAATCACTGGAGGAAATAGCTGCTTGCTGGGAGCATAAAAGCAGAGCAAAACAGACCAAGTTCCCATCCTATGCATGATTCTGGGGTGATTACTTCAGAATAATCTAGTTGTGTAGCCTTAATGTTCGTTAATTGTTAAGGACCATGGAAATACGTCAGTCATTTGACTTACATGCCTGAACTAGATGTCTTACAAGTGCGTGAGCTCCCTCTGAAAATCTTCAATGCACCTGTCTCTCATAGGATATATGGATTAGATGCCAGAATTCTTGACTATACAAAATGCAGAAGCTTTCTTTAGAAGGACTAGTTCACTAGGCTCCTTAAGGTAGTTAAAATTCACATGCAAAAATCGTATGGGCTAGATTTTATATTAAAAGTCGTGTACAAAAATCTTGCAGATGAAGTAAGAAATGTAGCCTAAAAGCTTTAGTTTATGTTTTGGGTTATAAATCTCATTTCCTAGTACTTACTTGGAGAAAATACTGAAAATTTATGTTGCCAAAGATAGAGGGAATGTTAAAGGTATCTGAACACTATGGCTAGGTGTAAAAAAGCTATGTCCAATACTTACAAAGCCACGTAGAATTTAGCAAGTGAATAGAAAGCAACTCAAAGCATCAGCAAAATAAAATTATTCCTATTCCTGAAGAAAAAGAGACTTTCTACTTGAGGAATAGATACGAATACTTCATTTAATCCTTTCCCAACCGACAAAAAAATTACCTCTATACTAGGCATGCAGAAAGAGGAAAAAAAATTATTAGATTTCTAATCTTGTAAAGACCTAGCTACTAAGATCTCAAATATTTTTCTTCTGTTTAATAATAAATATTTTGAAGATTGGGAAGAATGAAAAACAGGACACTGAATTTGATAAATATTTCCAGATTAATCTCTTATACAAGACTTCTTGAACATTATTCTGACATTGAGTGCTTTTCGAGAACCCCAGTGTTAGAAAACTTTAAAGTGTATTTACAGCCCAATTTAGATGTACCAAAACAAGATGCAACTATTTTTCTTAGGCTTGTAAAAAATTTTCAAGTGGAATGCCTCCAAGATCAAAAAAAAAAAAAGTAAACTCAGTTCCTCAACTATTATCCTTTCATTACGATATCACTGGACTACATTCAGGCTGTACTAATTGGAACATGCCTGTTAGAGAAGTTGGACTAGCTGACTCAATCTTGCAGCAGCAGGAGGAAGAATTGCTATGAAACTAATTACAGCTATCAGCAGTGGTTCTGTTTTAAATGGTCTATGAATTAGGCAGTCTCCTAGAAGCACACACGAGTGAATTTGCCATTAACAATGAACAGCCCTGTGAAAAGAACGCAGTATAAATTTACTTAGTCCATCCTGGGATTAGGCAGACAGCTCTACTCTTATTTGGCCTCTGAAGTAAATTTCAGTGGAAAACTTAAGAGGCTTTTCCCAAGCAAAGTGAATTTTGCCAAATACTTGGTGCCTTATTACAATACAGACCATATTCCAATTCCAATTACACTAATGCAAGCTGTGAGTAACTTCATTGTGCTTGCTGGAATTACTCTAGATTTACAACAGTGTTATCTGAGATTTACACGTCTATAAATTAATCTGAAATGTGACCATATGGTCTAGCTGGTTGTTAGCTTAATAAGAAAATTATAGTTACACAAATAGTTGATGTCTTTCATACTAATTTGGGACCTCCTCACAGCTGCTTACTTACCAGTTTATATTAATTTACTACACCAGAAAATGTCCAATTAATAAGAGAGGTAATTCACTCACTGTTCATGATTAGCAAAATGTTTCCCTTGACATTACACCTATCCCTACATGATATTTATCTCCCTGCAATGTTTGCTACTATTCTTAACTCCTTAAAGGTGGTGGAGGTTTGTTGTCTTATGGCATCTTGTTTCTAAGGATCCTAAAGTAATCAGCTGTTTTCATACTGGTGACCAAACAGATCAGCTATGGATTAGAACTGACTTAGCAGTGAAACCACAAATTATATGTACTTAAGGAATACGCATAGTGGAAAAAGGACTGTAATATTAAAGTTGTCACATGGGATATAGGTCTCTCAATCACTCCAGATTTCTTTAAAAAACTCATTCCTGTTTGGGATCTAGAATTTTCACAGCTATAGTTATAACTAAGATAAACCGTATTTTCTTTCCTATAAAATGAATTGCTTCTGAAACTTAAAGGAAATTAAATGTGCCCTTTATCTCCCTTCTTGCACCTTCCATTGTTTTTTTACTAACTCTTTCATGTAACAGAAGTTGTAGAAGAAAAATAATGCAAATAAAAGTTACACTAAATTAAACAGTTCTCACCTCTATTAGTGCCCTAGGGCCAGGTTAAGTTGGCTCCCGGAGGCCTCATTGGTCACTATTCTAGGCAATAAAATAGTTGCTGCAGAGTCATCACTGTACATGAGACAAGTTGCTGCAGCTCCCCTCAATGAGGAACCCGATGTGGACCTCATAGCAACAAATCATCCAGTTTCTACACCGATATTTTAACACTTGCTCCTCTGAATCCAACAGTAAAACAACAGTGATGCTACTGTTTCCTAACCTACATGTGGCAAAAATGTCCTTAGAGATGACAGCCATACAGTATAGGGAGTGGTAGCATGTCAAACAACCCACTCTGTTTTATGATCATTTGTACTCCAAAATAAAGAAACAATGTGCACCAAACACCAAATTTGCCTGGGGGAGAGAAGAATTTAAAAAAAAAAAAGGTCAATTCCAAAGGAAAAGTGTAACTGGAAACAGATGATTTGTCATCACCTTGAGCACTGTATGACTACTTGCACAGGTACAAAGTTGAGGTCTAATGCTACTACTTTAATTTGTAGGAATATAGTACTTTGTGTTCTCATGGAATAAATGTAGTGCAAAGCCAGAAGACCAAATATTCATCAACTATAAATTCGGGAGACTTTGAATTTTAAACTTACTTATTATTTAAAAGCACAAATATACTCTAGTTAGGTAAGTTAAATTCTTAATTTTTCCTTCATCCTCTGAGGTAAGAAGTCATGAAGAGAGGACAGAGGAGTATTTATTTTTTCTCTTTTATGCTTGCTGAAGAAGAAGTTGTAGGGATAGTTCAAGGGTGGAAAAATGTCTTCGAGTTACACAGTATTTTGCCATAGAGTATTTTGATCTGGATGTTCACTAGTGCACTCTCATTACAACTGTTTTCATCATTGTTATTGTTGTTATTGTTATTACTAACTTGTTACTGAGTTTCCAAGGTCACCTCTACTTATTATTTACTTAGATAGATATTATCTATATATATAAATGTTTTTTCTGCTTTTTGTATTGTTTGCAAAACTGTTAATATGGCTACATTCAAATTGCTCTAGAAATCAAGAGTTAGGAAGTTGTTAACCAATGCACTGTATCTAAATGCTTAGTCTCATTGCATACCATCAAGCTTCCACTAGTTTCCAAAACAAACCTTAGTGCTGGCTATCCATTGGAAAAGTGACAACTCCTAGAGGAAAAATTGTGATTAAAGTTAAACAAATGGGGCAAACAAAAGCAACTGCAAAAATTACCAAGGGCCACATTGACTCTCACAAGATAGCTCTGGGATGTTGCAGTTCTGAACAAATCAGTACTATGCTACCTCATAAAAATAAATAAAATGCGCTTTGCCTCTTGTACCTTAATCAACTGGAAAAGACTTGGTAGTAAAAATTTTTTTAAAAGAACACTTGCTATTTAAATTACATTGATACTTTCTCCTAGTTTCGGTGTAATTCCTCAGGTAGCAACAGTTTAATTTGCCTGCATAGCTTATGTCAATTAACCTAGTGAAACAAGCTGCCAGGGAAAAAAAAATTCTCTTTATTTACTTGGTATAAAAAAAATCAATTTTTTAGAAGAAAAATCACATATATCAGAAACGGTTTCTCATACAGATTTGGTCAAATTATTTGTAAAGAGCTTCAAAATAACTAGTAAAATAAAGTTTCAGCATAATAATTCTTATATTATGAATTAATTAATTTCAATACCCTTTATGACTCTGGTTTTCTATTAAAGTTACTTTTGTTATGCTAACTGAATGTTCCATAGATAATAAAGTGTAGTTGTTGTACCTAGAGGATACGATGTACTCAGAGGATACGATGGGTGGATTTCTCTTACATCCCAGGTATCTAATTGTGAAATCCAGTGCAAACTTGAGATGATCAGAATAAACACTTGGTTGCTATTCATTGCATGCTTAAGGGACTTAAGCCTTCAATATTAAAATTAACCAGGCATCCAGAAAGTGGATTTCTTGACATGCCCAAAAGTCTTGACAGTGCTTAAAAACTTGATAGATTGCCTTATGCTAAAGGTCCTTAAGGAAATACAAACTAAATATTTATCTTCCTGTCTCATCCATATACTTGATCTACTAGATGTTCCCAGAAGAAGTCTGCTAAACCACACTGTGTGCAAGAAACAGCTGCCAGCTGTGGTGCCATCACTATCTCCTAAGAAGGTAATAAGAGCAAAACTGTCATTCATACATGGGAAATTATGTTTAATTTCCTGTTCTCGCTGGGGGAATTTGAAGGAGTGTCTCTGAAATGCTGGAGTGTGCAATAGTGTGTAGCATAAAATATATGGCAAGTTCAGATGGGATATTTTGTCTTTTCAAATCTAATTCAATTTGTACAGAATAATTAAAAAGAATAACAGTCACAAGTTAGAGCACAAATACAAGAGAAGGTGCAAACAGGCTTGATCACAGATTGGCTGTTATACTCACTAGAGGGACTGTGCCACTCTGTAGTATTTCCTTAATGTGGAATACAGTTTTGAGAATTGAAGAATAGATTTGAAACTCTTGATTATAGCTCAGTAAGTGATTTGCTATGATTGTCCAAAAGGAAGTTCTTTCTTTCCTTTTCTGTGTATATCTGGGGCAGAAAAACAGAGAATACAAATTCTGAGCAGACAAACTATGTTTTCTTCAGAGTTACAAAAATGCCAAAGCCAATACGTTTAGCCACCAACTAGAAAAGAACAGGTGTCAAAAAGAGAAAACAAACTTATCACAAATGCAGGAGTCACTGTAAAAATCAGTGTTTAGCCATGACTATGAGTCAGGGACGTTTCAGCTACTTAGTGTAACAATCACAAAACCCCCCTATGTGTATATACGTATATGTGCTACCTCTGTTCAAAATATACTGCTTGGTAAGAGGACAATATACGTGAGAAGATTTTTTTTTTTTCCCAGTGCATTCTTTTGCAGTTTACAGGGATGATTGCTGGTATGAAGATATGTGATGTCAGGCATGCTACAGAATAAGAATTCATGGCAGACCATGTGATCTTTCTGACATTTTTCAGGTCTCAGCATGTGTTAAGTGCTTTCCTAGCACACACTAAGACTCAGGTTCTAGTGTACTTTCACCAGAAAAAAAAATAGAGACAGATATCTATGACCTACTTTTTGAAACCCGGGAAAACAGTCGTTCAGAACTTGAGTAAACTGATCCAGCTGACCATCTCTACATATAATTGTCCTTCAGCACTGATAGCTAAAGCTCTAATTCCAGTGGGGAAAGAATCTCTTGAAAACCTAGACATGGGCTTTTAAAATGTCAAAATGTAAAGCTAAAAGAAAAAAGCCAAAGGAAAAAAAAGGGAACATGTGAATGCTATTTTTGCTGACAGCTTTAAAGAAGAATAACATTCCTTTTGACCTTGACAATTATCAGTTCCCTGTCTGGCTTTTCTTTTTTCTATGTTTTGCCACGTTTTACAAAGTTTCGACACTGAAGAAGATAAATGACAAAGGATGGTATCAGGTGTCCTTCAGTAGTTTCTGCAGCGCCCAGGGGTTCTACTTGGGTTTGGTATGCTCAGCACAGAGAAGGCCTGTGCTAAAAACTTTATTGAATTTGTAGTCAAGGTGCCAGTGAAATAATAATCTTCTGTGTAATTTGCCTTCTTGGACAAAATTTGTTAGCCAAATAAAATCTCTTCAACATTCTCTTTTAGTAAAGCTGGGCAGCTTTGAGTGAAACTGAAAACGTGAGCAAAACTAATCCTGAATTTCTGCTGTCTTCATTTAAATGTAAAAATATCTTAAAGTTGTTCTTAATATAAAGGACCAAGGAGAATCTTTCTTTTTCAGTATTCTTGTCTGAGGATAAAACAGATATATTAGAACTGTAAATATAATAAACTGAAAAATTAATCAGCTTCAACGAGAGATGACTGAAATGCACACATTGGCCAATGATCCACTCAAGAAGTTTTGCTGATGTCATAAACTGAGAAAATAAGATTGAAATTATAAAGCAAATGAATAAAATAAATAAATAAAAGATCTTCCATTGTGGATCTGAAAGATATTTAAAGTTATGGCACAAATCATCCCATGGGGGGTGAGTCTCCATATTTCAGGGCATGCATGTTTTTTAAAGATAATTTCCAGCTCTGTTCTTAGATAATTTCCAGCACCATTCCAGAAAGCTTTGACCTCCTATGTAATCCAGAGATTCTCTCCTGCTATATTTCAGTATATGCAAATAGAAGCGGTGTTTTATTGTGTAGAAATATCACTCTGGCTAGCTGTAGCATAGCCTTCAAATTATTTCAGACACTTTGGATTGAAAAAAAAAATTGAACAGAGAAAGACCTAGTTATGATTGTAATATTTTTTGAATGCCACACATATGAACCAGAGAAGAGGCAAATCCAAGGTCTGTATGGTATGGTCATAGACAATGCTTCCTACAGGGAGCTAGTGCAGTGGATGCAAACCAGTCTAAATCATTTGCTGGGGATCACTGCCTCAAACAGGTGAATTTAACAGAGTAGATGTAAACGCTTATATCTTAAAACACTTTCTCTTGTATCTATTTCATTTGGTGTTTACCTCAGTTTATCTGAGATGAAACACACAGAATCCTTCCCTGTGAGCAAGCATTACATCCATGCTTTCAAAAAATGGTAGAGGTTTTTCTGTCAAAAAATAAATTGTGCTTATGTTTTATGTAAGTCTTTTTGATTCAGAAGTGGACGATCAGAATTAACCGCTTCCTTGAAACTGTTGGAAATCTCCCACAGAACTGCTTTGTCAAACCAAATGTCTGATATGTCTGAAGGTAGAATGACTTCCATTCCTCCTATACTACAAATTATAAAATGATAGATTTGGTTAGTCAGAAAACCAGTACAAGAGCTAGATGAAGGAACAGACAATAGGAAGAAAACCTTTTCTTCCAGATGAAGTGCTGAAATCGGTAGGCAAAAATGTACTGATCTCCTGAGAAGAGTGGAACATATGATGCTCCTGCTCTCCCACACCCCCCACTTCCCCACATCCCCCTGCTCTAAAAAAGTTGCCATGAGATGGCAATATTATGCGATGGCAAAATCTGTCAGTATGAGTCCCAGGCCACACTGGGCTTTGCAAGTCTGGGTCTACTGTCTGGGTAGTTAGGAGGTAGTCACCAAGTTTCTCAAATGAGGAAAGCTCTTGCACACATGGCAGCAGGGAGTAGCTAGGAAAGTCTGACGGTAACATGGAGATGATAGCTGCAATTTTGTGTGCCATAGTTCTGTATTAGTTTCACTGAATCTTTTACTGTTTTCTGGAACATTATTGGTTTATGTGTCAGTATGTGGCATTTATTTGATTTCAAGAAGCTAAAATCATAGCTGGTTTCATCTTTCATAGTGTAAAATTCACATTCCTCCTTTCACAGACATGAGCTATGCTCGCCCCTCAGTGAGCTCATGACTCTGTGAGCTCAGAGTCACATTATGCAGCAAAACTACTGTTCAAGTCGCTAGAGCTGGGATTCATCTCTTCTAACTTCTGGAATGTGATTAATCTGGCCTGGTTTGGACACTGGCTTTAGCAAGAGATCAATCATCTTGTACCAGTGTCTGCTTTTCTCCACTGACTACAAAAGGACTCTCAATAACTGCTTCAGGTGCAGATTTCTACTCTGTGGATATCTAAAGTTAGGTGAAATGAGCCTCAGCTGAGTGTTTTGTTTGTTCCAGTAAAATCTAGTCAAACAAAGTACATGCAACAGAAGCTACAAAGTCAAACTTTTGCTTATTTATTCCTTGACAAAAACATGGGCTTCATCAATACATCTTCTAGTTAGATTTTTGAAAAAAGTGCTGGAAAGCTTCTTCCTAGGAAAGGAAAAAAAAAAAAGATGTATTGAATAATGTTAGTATACAGTCCACTGTATGCAATAATAGCTGTTTTCTCCAGAAAGCTTTCAGACTTAAGTAACTTTCAGCAAGAGCTTAGAGTTCCAAAGGAGGATCAAAGAGAGTCAACATAATTCATAAAATGTATATGTTTATAATAGCAGCAAACACTCAAATTTGAGTCGCTACAACGCATTTAGTGCTTTACCATAATATGTAATAGACATAAAGTTAGACCATTTGGTTTCATTTTGGGATTTTGATTTAGAACATTCCAATTTAGGTATTGCATGCTGACATTGGTTTCTAATCTAGCTGAATCGCTTTATTCACCACACTGTAATTCTGTTTTTCCTACTGTATTTTGACCTACAGTGAGACCTTACTGAAAGAATAAAAGTTGAAGGAATTGAAGGATTCTCAATCAATTGACAGATTGCCATCAGCTTCACAGTAATTTTCAATTCTTATGCATGAATCTCATGGCAGAGCATAAATATATTTATCACAAAAAATGTAATATATATTTATTAATAGCAGGATGCATACATAACATTTTTGAATTTTTGAACTCTATAGAAACTGTTGCCTAGAAAAAAATACTTTGTATATAGTGCATATAGATATGCATATGTGTGCATATGTACACTTATACACGTATAGATGCATGCATATACTTGTACGGCTGAATGATGGAGGGAAAACAAAGACAGTTCTTATGAATTACAAATGAAGGTTTAATCTTGAGAAGGCTTTATTTGTTCAAGACTCAAATCCCTTCTCTGATTCCTCAAAAAGCCAATTATCAGAAGATTCTCTTTCGCTACTGTCATTAACAGATAGACACTGATGACAGTTTAACTTGGTTTCAACATAGCTCTTGGGCCACAGCTGCTTACCAGGCAATCTAAGTACCACTCGAGCACTCAGTTGCAGATTGACCTTGTGGTAATTGAGGTTATGAAAAGGCTCTTGTTCTCTAAAATCTCAAATGAACACCTCTCCCTCTGGGAGACAGGAGGATATTCAGCAATAGCAGCC
>NW_010408848.1:47749-70781 GCF_000710305.1 Buceros rhinoceros silvestris | reverse complement strand
CCTGTAAGATTCTTACTGCCACTCTGGTCTGTGCTGAGGTCAAGATGAGAAACAAATGTCTATGATGGGTTATGAGGAATGTAATAGAGTAGCAAGTTAAGATTAAATTATCTGGACTGCAATTATTTTCCCTAAATCGTGCCCTATTCTGCCTCCTCCAAAAAGACCTGCTAAGTATTTGAAAACATATTTTTAGCACTTTTCTCACATGTATAAGAAGGAGTACTTTGCATTCTTACTCATGACTTTGCTGGCATTTTCTCTTAAAAAATAAACAACAAAAAATGGGAAGTAATGACAGGTTAAGCTCTCATTTTTTTAAAGCACAGAACCATCTGCTGAAGTTATCAACAACTTAACTTTGCAGCATGAGCCAGTATTTGAACATCTCTGCCCCTGCCAGTAATTAACATTACAGTCAATGGGAATTAATGTTAAGGCTTTCAGAGGAAATGGGGGTAATTAAACCAATCACAAGAAGTACACAACAATTATTCTTATAATTTTAAATCTCAAGACAATTGGTTATGCTAGCCACTCTCTTTGGCAAAAGCTCACTCTTTATGGTAGCTAAATGTAAGATTAAAATTAGTGACGGCAGAACATATTTTAGCTATTTACTCAACTTAGGCCAGAACTTACAGTATTGTTTTGATTTAAATGCTATATACACAATTAAGAGAAGACTGTCCAGAGGCAGAACACTTTTTAACAACCTATTAATAGTTATTGGGCCTGAATGCCCTACTGGAGGTACAAAAAGGAGTTAGCTTCAAAGAAGCTGCAGACAGGCACTGATGTTCAACACGAAAATCTGATCAACAAATGCCATTTAACAGGCTGACTTATCTGAAGATTTTGATCCATGTAGCAAGTATAACAATATATGTTAATAATTCTCAGACAGGTGAAGTCAGTCGCTATCTTGTATAACTAAGGGTTTATTTCAAATCAATAATTCTAAACAATTTTGTGCTAAAATTTTGTTGTGATGGGTTAATTTTATTAATTGGCCTTACCCTCTAGATTACATTTGCAGGCTGTCCTGTGCCATAGCTTTAACAAAGATTTGCTTGGAAGTATGTATTATTATTCAGTTTAAAGCAAAAAAATACAAATTCATTAGGAAGGAAAGAAAGTAAGAAAGGATCAGAGCTGCTGGATATTATGGTGCCTAGGATACAAAAAAAAAAGTAGTTTCCTTTCCCTCCACTACAACTGACTGCTATATAGGCAAGATATTTTCTTTATAAAATGATGCCCCAGTAACTCTGAATCTAGACTACAACAAGAAAAAAACACCTTGAACTCTTGTATCAGACCGTGAAGGATGAAACTTCCATTGCTCTCTGAGTTCAGCAGAAAGTGGATGCCAGAAATACCTTCTTCCTCTGTGTTCGTCCCTTCATATTTTTCAGTTAAGGTTTCATGAAAAGTTGCTCTGGACAGGAGTTCCTCTGAATGAAACTTTTTAAGTCTGTGTGCGTTTGTGCACATATAAACTCCCACTGAAATATTTCAAGAAAACAGCCTTTTTTTTTTTCAGTCATCTTGCAGGAACAGAAGAGTTTTTTCTGCTACACCGTACTCCATGTGCCAATATGGACAATACTGATGTTTAAATCCATTCCAAGTCCACTGAAAGGACAGATGCCGTTTGGTTTTCTGGAGGTGAAGTGGGATAAGGTGTTTTTTTTTTTACAGTAGCAGAAGAATAAGCAGGCTGATTGCACCTTAATGTTGGATATAGAGATAATAAAACTGGTTTGTCCAAAAAATATTTTTTTCTAAGTGAAAGAGTATCTTTTCCAAAAGGATTTTTTAACTGACAATATTCATTTTCACTGAGTTTTTAAATATTTTTTTAGAAAAGTTATCCTTTTCTGCTTTTTTTTACTAAAGTTTTCAAAATACCTTTATTCATTTCCTGTTTAAAAATTGACATTTTATGACATATGTGTTAGTTTTTTACTTTCCTTCCTGCTTCCCTAGATCTTAGAGAAGTTCTAATATTGCATTTCTACAAAATTAAATGTCAATTTTGCCAAGATAATCTCTATTTTTCATGTGAGAATTTCGTTAGCTCTGCATGAAATTTCACATTTTGGTGAAATACAGCAAGCAGAATACATATTATAGATCTTTCCTAAATTATAGTCAGACAGCTGTTTTCTACATAGGCAGAAAATACTGTTTATTGTGCCATCAGACCCCAGCCTTCATTTCTTACATTTACAATCCCGCTCCACACATCCCCCGCCGAAATTCATGTGTACTATCGCAGTTCACAAAATAAACACCTGTCAAGATAAGTATTCTTTTGCCTCCTTTTTCTTACTTCTATCTTGTTCTACATCAGTCTATGAAAGGGTCAACATCATTTAGTTCTGAAATGAAGAAGAAAAATGATCTTGTTTATTTTTATAAAAAATAGGAAAAGGTTCCCCCACCACACAGTCTTGTTATCAGTTTACACATTGAAACCTGTTGCAGGAAATTATGAATGAAAAGATAATAAAATGGCTTTCTACTGTCTCAGTAAAACATGCACGCTGCCAACATTTTTGTCATCAATAATTCTCTCATAAACATGGGTCTCTTCTTTCATTATGCAGGCTGTCATGCTTTATTAAACCACATAATTTCACCTAATTGAAATAAGCAGTGTGTAGTTTCCTTTCCCTTCCTTTTCTTTATTTTTTTTTTTTTTTAGCTGGACAAGTGCCAGTAACAATGTTTAGAGTATCCTAAGTGGACATCCTATTAAATATTCATTGTAATGCTCCTCTTTGCAGTCAAAAGTACAGTAACTCCCACTCATTTCCCTTCTGAATAGCAAGATTCACTCTACTTATCTGATGATTTAATATATAGTAAACAGTCTAGGACTTGCAGTTAAGGAGGCTGGAAAAGGTTTATGTTTGTAAAAATGGGCAAAAAGATAGGAGACTATGTAAAACAGTTGACTGATACCAAGCCAGCAGCATAAACTGTTAAGTCTCTTAAGTAGTTATGCTACAAATCACTACATAATCACTCATCTGCTACTGCAGCAGATTTTTGTTTGGGTAACTTGTCTCAGACAAAAATTTTGTTTTTTTTTTCTTCTAGAAAAAGATGGCTCCATAATTTCATGCACACAAAAAATCCAGAGTAGAATCATATTCTAGCTGCCATATACCATTTGGAGCAGAAATAAGTCTGATCCGACAATGGTGGCAGACACCAGTCTACATTTGGCAACATAGAAATCAGTGACTGCTTGTGACAACATATGTTTTTTATTTTAAGAGGTGACATTCTTAGTTAATTTTGTTGAATTAAAGTGTGTTTAAGTATAATTATAGGACAGAGATGGTTTCATGAGAAGAAAATCAGAATTGGAGAAATTATTAAATGATTGTTGAGATAGTGTACAAAGAGAAGTGCAGTGTACATTTCCAAAAGGGCTTGCTGTCACGACTAATATTTTCCTAACAAAACTCTGCTTTGTTTTACACACACTGACATGAAAAAAAAAGGGAATAATGTATGCTAATACTTTACCAAATCCTGCTATGAATCACCTTTCTGAAGTTGGTTTTATAAACAATGGCAAAAATGTGCCACATGATATTCATGACAGTCGTAAGTTTTCTTCACACTTAAGTAAGATACTATTGTTCAGGAAAGAAACAGACCTCAGATCTACCATATTGTCACTTCGCCCCCCCACCCCCCACCCCCCCCATTTGTTCACATACATTAACAGCTTTTAGCTCATAACAGAATTTAATTTTTAGAAAGATTAAAACACAGACAGATAATCAGAAAGAGAAAGCTCAGGAATATCGGAAGAATCACTCTTTAGAACGTCAGATATGACATGACTATCATGAGTCCTAAACTATATAAATTTAGGAAACTTTGCATCCAAAAGAGCGCATAGCTTTCATTCAGGTTGGTAAAAGCTTTATCTGTTTGCAGTTCCTGTTTATACCATGAACTTCTGTTGAGTCTTGGTCCTGTAGGAAGTATATTACTGGAAACATTCACTTGCCGTGCATAGCAGTGATGGATTCATGAAGATGCTTAGAGGCTTTTAGAAGACTATGTTTGAAATGGGATAGCAATACTTCCTTTGCATGGCCTCTATTATCATACTGAATACCTTACAATGATTAAAACTCTTCTCACCGACATTCTGTGAAAGACTCCAGTGCTTTCACTGCCATTTTACTGCAAAGATGAAAGGCAAAAATAAACTTGCCCAAGTGACAGAAGAAAACATCTCCAAAACAAGAAAGACTGAGTCTTCAGTCTACCATATTATAGGTTTGTCACGGTTTGAGAAGGGGGGCATTCCCCCGTACCGAAAGGATGCGACGGACTGGTTTTGGCTGGGAATCCTGCCAAAACACACACAGAAACTTTTGATGCTCATTAAAGGTACTGATAAGAGCTTTAGTGAGCTCATTAGGCTTTTCGGGCTAAGGAAAATAACACAGGCTACATATATGCGATAGACATTTAATGAGAGAGATGCCCTTGAAGGACTGGGAAAGGGAGAGAAAGGAAAAAGGGAGAGTAAATACAAGTGTACAGTATAAACTCTCCAATCGGGCTTATTCCCGCCGCTTACAAACTTCACCCCACACTGGCTCACCACGCCGGTGGTGGTGGGGGAAACAAAAGTCCGCCCGTAGTTGTCCATTCATCTGTGCAAATCTCGATCATGAGTGTTCCTGGAGGCAAAGCTGTCTGCACATAGACCTCTTCTCCTTCTGGGGTGGCTGTAGGGCCCTCTGCCAAGGAGGAACGCGAACGCTGCTTCCAGACTCCCCCCACACACATCTGCACCGCGGGCTGCCAAGTTGCGTCTTAGGGGAATATCTTCTAATTCCCTGCACGTAGGGGCTACTTCATCCGCCGCAGGAACAAGGGGTACCGCTGTGTCCATCCATCAGGGCAAGACAGTTCATTAGACCACCCCCGCCGGGAATCGGCAGTAAACGGAGAAGGTCCTACCCATGTTGCAGAAGGAGTCTTTTACTGCTTCAGGGCACTAGCAGGTCTTGAACGTGTCTTTCTCTCCGTGATAACAGTCTCTCCAGTCCGAGGGCGTAAGCTACAGGAGTCCTCCACGGCATATCTGATAGGAGCCGTGGACGACATAGAGAGGAGGGCAGATAGAGCAGAGAGAGGGAGAAGCAAGATGGCAAAATGGCGTCGAGACTTCTCGCACGCCCCCTTTTATGACTTCATTCACGGAGGCGTGGTCCTTCTTCCCGGAAGCCTGGGAGAACCACAGCTCTCTGGGAAGAAGAAAGCTGGACGACATGGGAGCATCCGGTTCCTCCATGTTGAACCCAGGACAAGGTTACAGACTTAGAAGAGGTTTTTGGTAAATTCTGTTTGATTTCTGTAAGAAAATAGATACATGACAATCAGAACAGTTATGTATGGTATGTTTTCATAGTACCTATAAAACCTGTTCATATAACATGTCAGTAATAATAGCAAAAGTAATTGTAATTTTTTTTTTAATAACTGGTTGAACATGTGTTTGAGATTTTGCTTTTCCTACCTTTAAAGAATGCACACACAAAAATAATGATAATTTGCAAGGGAGCCAATCTTTATGAAAAATGATGGTTGCCTATTGAAATATAGATGCCATTCTTGATATCTGTAAATTATCTTTCTTATTGGAATGACACCACAATAATTCTTCCAGTACCATAGAATTAGTAAATTAAGGAATAAATTTCAATAATCTCCAAATATTAGCTATTAATAGATTTTTCCTGTTTCAGATGAAAGATATCCTAGTAGCAAAACATGATACAATAGATATATATATGTCCACATATATATAACCATTATACAGTTAAATAACAGCGCATCATATAAATATAATCTATTAATAAAAGTCACACCATGTTTTCATACCTCAGTGAAATGTTATGCAATTGTTACCGTATTTTTCCAAGTTTGGTTAACAATATTTAGCAACTTCTTTATAGATTTTAAATTAGATATGTAAGAAAATACTGACTATGCACATCTGTATTTTAAACACTGTAAGTTATGCTACCATTTTCAAGCAGTACTAATTTTATTTAGAGAAGAGTAAATTTAAATACCATCTCTCCATAGTACAATACAGAAGGCCTCATTTAAACATTTAAGCAATGGTTTGAAGTATTATAAGGGTAGCATTAAGCATATGAATCAAAGTCCAATAATACTGAGTCCCTGTGTGCTCCAGAGCTAAGTACTGGGGACTGTTCTCTTTAATACCTTTATCAATGATCTCACTGAAAGAACAAGCCTCAGCAAGTTTGCAGACAACACAAAGTTACGGTGTGTGTGTTGATCTGCTTGAAGGTGTGGAGGCTCTAGAGAGGGATCGGGATAGGCTAGATCAATGGGCTAAGGTGAATGGTTTGGCATTCAATTAGGCCAAGTGCCAGGTCCTGCACTTATGCCACATCAACCCCACACAAGGCTACTGGCTTGGGGAAGATTAGCTAGAGAGCTGCCCAGCAGAAAGAGAGCTGGGACTGTTCGTCAGCAGCCAGCTGAATCTGAGCCAGCAGTGTGCCCAGGTGGCCAAGAAGGCCAAGAGCATCCTGGTTTGTATCAGAAATAGTGTGACCAGAAGGAGGAGCGAAGTGATTGTGCCCCTCTACTCAGCACTGGTGAGGCCACACCTTGAAAGCTGTGTTCAGTTTTGGGCTTCTCACTACCAGAAAGACATTGAGATGCTGGAGCACGTATAAAGAAGGGCAACAAAGCTGGTGAAGGTTCTGGAGCCCAAGTCTTCTGAGGAGTGTCTGAGGGAACTGGGGTTGTTTAGCCTGGAGAAAAGGAGGGTGAGGGGAGACATTATGGCTCTCCACAGCTACCTGAAAGGAGGTTATAGCAAGGTGGATGTCAGTCTGTTCCCCAAAGTAACAAGCGGCAGAACAAGAGGGAATGGCCTCAAGTTGCACCAGGGGAGGTTTGGGCTGGATATTAGGAAAAAATTCTTTACAGAGAGGGTTGTCAAGCACTAGAATAGGCTGCCCAGAGAAGTGGTGGAGTCCCCATTCCTGGAGGTATTTAAAAGAAGTATAGACATGGTGCTTAGGTACATGGCTTAGAGGTGACCTGGCAGTGTAGAATGAATGTTTGGGCTTGATGGTGTATGATTTGATATTAGGAAGGGTTGTGAAGCATTGGAACAGGCTGTCCAGGGAAGTGGTGGAGTCGCCATCCCTGGAATTATTAAAAATACATGTGGTGGTGAGGGACATGGTTCAGGAACCCTGGGCATGCAGAATGAGTATTTGGACTCGATGATCTTAAAGCTCTTTTCCAACTAAAATGATTCTGTGATTCTGTAATAATGAAAAGAAGCTTTGGATCACGCCTTGCATTAAGAAAGTTCCTTTACCAGATCTGAAACAAGAAGAGGTCTTGTGTTTTGAGAACTTATTTATTTTTAATGTATTTTTTTATTTACATATTTCAACTTCCTGCAATTTTTTTTAGTATCTTAAAGAACTCATTCAAATTACAAAATGATGAAAAATGTTCCAAAACTTGTATCTATTTGTGTTTGCATTACCTCCTCTAAATATACATATAAAATACCTAGTTAACTTTATATTTTACTTATGCTAGATTATAAAGCTCTAGAAAAAGAAAAGGCACCATAAAACTCAACACAGCTTCTTATAATATAAAAAAAATTTAGAAATTAGTACAAAATCAATAATAGTAATAATATTAGTGAAAATTCAATATTAGTCTTACTTTCAATCAAGAATGATAATATCACAAGGGCTGTGAGAGAAAATGGATAGAGAAAAATTGAGCCCTTAAACAACTTCTCTCTGCTTTTGAACTGGATAAATTAATCCTGGTCAGGTAATACCTATGATTCAATTACTATTTTCTTGATCCTCTGCACCCGACTGAAAGGGTTTTTTTTCTGTCATTCAGCTTCTTCTTAAGCTTTCTCCATTTTCTATCAGCACTTGATTTAACAATCATTCTTCAACAGCATTTCTGTAAAGCCCACTCTAGGGGTTTAACCTTGCCTCTCAGGCAAAATGTTGGAATGAGTAATGATGTCTTATTAAAGTTAGTCCTAATAAGAAAAGCTCATCCGTGCCCTGTGGTGCCCTTCAGAAACACAATGCTAATGTAAGAGAGAGGCTATTCCTGGTGTGTGAGGCTAACCTGAGTGTTCTCAGACAGTCTCTTGTTTATTTTCCTTTAATAAAATGTTCGCTTATCTATGTACAGTTCTTTTCATTCTTCTTTGTATGTATTCGCTTCTCTGTTTCTTTTCCCTCAGGAAAAAGGACAGAAGTGATTCAGATGTTGCCACAGATGCAAAATAAAGATGACAGTATGTTGAACATGGATGTGTTTGAGCTATAAAGAGCAGCATCAAATGTGGTAAGGAAGGAATTTTCTTTCATTTATTATGTGGCAAAGTGACAGTAAGGGTTACATTGTATCTTTTCTCCCATTGTTTTCTCACGTGGTATTGCACGCAATTTTTCATTATTCAAAACAATAAGTGCAGAACAAGATATTTTTGAGGGTTTGCTTTTTTGGTTTGGTTGGTTGGTTGGTTGGGTTGGGTTTTTTGTGGTGAATAAACATGGCAGTAAAAAATGTTTGTCTAAATACAGGATGGGTTGATAATGTTAACTGTCACTCACACATGCAGTTACATTATCACAGAAGGCTTTGAGGTTGACCAGGCATGATTCCCCCCTCATAAATCTATGATGATTACCCTAATTACTTTCTTGCCATTAAGAAGTTTGGAAATGGTTTCCAGGATTTTTTACTGCATCACTTTTCCAGAGACTGAAGTGACAATGACCAGTAGAATTGATTATAAAACCATTTGTCTTGCGTGCATGTCATCCTCACCCTCAGGGCCATGTTGCCACAAGTAATGTATTCACAGAATCACAGAATCATTTTGGTTGGAAGAGACCTTCAAGATCATCAAGTTGCCTGCAGCAATTTGAGGCTGTATTCCCTTGTTCTGTTGCTTGTTGCTTGGGAGAACCTGCCTTGCTGCAATCTCCTTTCAGGTAGTTGTAGAGAGTGATAAGGTCTCCCCCAGCGTCCTTTTCTCCAGGCTAAAGAACCCCAGTTCCCTCAGCTGCTCCAGGATCATTGTCCTCCTCTGGACAACTCCAGCACCTCAAAGCCTGCAGCAATTTGAGGCTGTATTCCCTTGTTCTGTTGCTTGTTGCTTGGGAGAACCTGCCTTGCTGCAATCTCCTTTCAGGTAGTTGTAGAGAGTGATAAGGTCTCCCCCAGCGTCCTTTTCTCCAGGCTAAAGAACCCCAGTTCCCTCAGCTGCTCCAGGATCATTGTCCTCCTCTGGACAACTCCAGCACCTCAAAGTCCTTCTTGAAATGAGGGGCCCAAAACTGGACGCTGTATTCAAGGTGAGGCCTCACCAGTGCTGAGTAGGGGAGCACAATCACTTCCCTCCTCCTGCTGGCCACACTATTGCTGATACAAGCCAGGATGCTCTTGGCCTTCTCGGCCACCTGGGCACACTGCTGGCTCATATTCAGTCGACTGTCAACCAATACCAGGTCCTTCTCTGCTGTGCAGCTTTCCAGCCACTCTTCCCCAAGCCTGTAGCATTGCAGGGAGTTGTTGTGGCCCAAGTGCAGGTCCTGTCACTTGACCATGTTGAACTTCATACCATTGGCGTCAGCCCATTGATCCAGCCTGTTCAGATCCGTCTGTAGACACAACATAGCTAGCTAGTCAAAGGAGGTGATTGTTCCACTCTACAAAGTGTATTCAAAGCAGCGTGACCGTACATGTATGTGCTTTCTCTCCACACCCTTAACCCAGGCCCCTGGAATGCAGCAGATTTCCTTATGAAGTGGGTCAGGTCTGCACATTGGGCCTCTTGTTTTCTTCCAAAGGGAGTCACCTATGACAACGACCCATCACTTTTTCTTTGCAGAAGTGGTTTTGATGCAAGACTTAAGCCAACTTAACCTAGGCAACACTCCTAAGCTAGTTGATTGTCATCCTCACCATTGGTAAGTTCCACTTGCAGGAACTCATAGACCTTGTGCAACGGCACCTGGGAAGGTGGGGATGTTGCTGCGGGGACACACCTGCTGCATTGGGCAAGAACTAGTTGCCATTGCTCGCTGTCCTTCTGGTCACTATGATCAGTCAGATGGTGAGGGGACAGAGAGTCCTCCGTGTTATGTATCTCATCTGACTGTTGTGCCTGTCTCAGGGAAAGTAGACCAATTTCGTTCTCACATTCCCTGATAGTTCTCAACCTACTCACCTCTACCAGAGCTCTGTCACGAAGTGGAGCAGTTCTCTATCTGAACACACTTCCCACAGGAGTGCTCACTGCTGCCATCCTGTACCAGTGTCACAGCAGGACACACCCTGCAGCCTGACACCTGGGTGGCTGCATGTCTCCACTGGAGCTCCATCTGTGCAGCTGCATCAGTTGTGGTGGGTGGAGAGCTTAGAAAGGCCGTGGCCTTCTGTGGGGTGGAAACCATCACCTCCTGACAGAGCGGGCACAGCTTTCAGCACCCTTCCATGTGAACTACCATGCAAACTGCCATGCCAACTTCTGGATGATGAGCCACGCGCTCCTTGCCCCTCTGTTTTCAATGCTCCTGGTTGCAGCACTCCCTAAGGGCTTCTTTTATAGCTGTGGATGTCATTGCGGTTGCCCTGGCAATGCCCTCACCTCCTCAGCGTTTCCCATGAATGGCTCCTGGCAGGTGTCTCAGCTCCCCGGGTGTTTCCCTGCCTCAGGAAACCCCCCGTACATTGTGATCTTCCGCTCCACTGTGGGTCAGGCCAGCTCTAAAGCAGGTCCTCTCAGTGACAGGTCTCCTGTGGCAGCATTGTTGATTCCCATACAGAAGAGCAGCAGGGCGTAGTAAAATCACAGAATGATTTAGGTTGGAAAGCACCTTCAAATACCATCTAGTTTCAACCTACTTGCCATGGGCAGGGACATCTTTCAATAGATCAGGGTGCTCAAAGTCCTGTCCACAGCTTTTCCGGGCAACATGTTCCAGTGTCTCACCACTCTCATAATAAAAGTTATATATTTATGTCCAATTTAAGTTTACCATCTTTCAGTTTAAAACTGTTGTCCCTTGTCCTGTCACTACGGGCTTAGTAAAAAAGCCTTTCTCTGTCTTTCTGATAATCACCATCATGGCTTGGCTTCGCGAACGAAGATCTGGGAAGGGCTTTTCCCACGATCACTACAAGCGATGAGTGCACCCTTCGGGCCTGCGCGGTGGGTTTTTTAGGTGAGGAGCAGCGTGCACAGAACTGGCTCCACCCTTTACACCTGAGGTTCATCTGCATCATGGCTTGGCTTTGCGAACGAAGATCTGGGAAGGGCTTTTCCCACGATCACTACAAGCGATGAGTGCACCCTTCGGGCCTGCGCGGTGGGTTTTTTAGGTGAGGAGCAGCGTGCACAGAACTGGCTCCACCCTTTACACCTGAGGTTCATCTGCCAGGGCCTAGTGAGCTTGGACGGTGACAGCAAAGTCCTCAGGTCGTAGGTTTGGTTAGAGTACCCTTCTCTTAGATGATGGATGCCTTACAAGGCTAAACAAGCTCCATCTGCCCGGGTTTGGAGTCAGAGTTGTCCTTCTCCTAGGATGGTTGCCCGAAGGCTAGTGAGCCCATCCTGCCCATGGACACACTTTGTCTGACCCTTCAGTTGAGACCTGTCTGGCTTGGGAGACCCCACCGGAGGCACATGCCACCACCAGCACAGCTCTCAACCTCACAAGGGCATGCAAGCTCTTTCCCCACGACAAGGGGGTGCCTGTGAAAGAGTCGCTGCTCTACCTCCGGACATCACAGACCCCGCCACGGGGCATCGAGGGCCTGCCAAGAACGGGAGTCCTGGAGGATCTTTCTGATAAACTACCTTATACATTGAACAGCTGCAATAAGGTGTCTCTGTTGCACTCTCTTCTCCAGGTTGAACAATCCCAATTCTATCAACCTTTCTGCATAGGAGAGGTGTTCCAGCCCTTAGATGATTTTCATGGCCTTCCTCTGGACCTACTTTAACATGTCAATGTCTTCCTCCCCAGAGCTGGACACAGTACTCCAGGTGAGGTCTCACAGAGTGGAGAAGGGCATAACCACCTCCCTTGACCTACTGGCCACCCTTCCTTTTATGCAGTGCAGGATATGATTGTCTTTACAGGCTGTGAGCACACATTGTTGACTCACATCTAATTTTTTACCCACCAGTATTCTCAAGTTCCTCTCCATAATGTTGCTCTCAATCCATTTATCCACCAGTCTGTGTCAGATGCTGGGGACTCCCCTGACTCAGGTGCAGGACCTTGCACTAGCCTTGTTGAACTTCATGAGGTTTGCAAGGGCAGAATCTTCAAGCTTGTCAACGTCTTTTTGGATGGCATTCCCTCACTCCAGCATAACAACCATAGCAGTTCAAGGACTGGACAATCTTGACAAGTCTCTCCACAACATCCTGATTCAAGCCCCTGGCAAGCAGTAAACCTCACTAGACAACAGGGCAGGATGGCAAACTCACAACACACGCATTGCAACCCCTTGCTTCTTTCCCCTGGGGCTGCTGCATGGTTCAGGTTCAGCCAGCTCTGGTTCTTCATTGGATGCAGCTCCAAGCCCATCATCTGCTACCGGGGCACTGACCAGGTATTTCTTTGCTGTGCTCTGTGCCTCTGCCTAGCATCTACTGAAGAAACGCTTGACCCTGCCAGGATTCCGGTGGCAAAAAAAAAGCTCAACACATCTTTTGATCAAGAGCAGCTGACAGCATTTTAAGAGAAACTAGAGTTTGCTAGAAGTCTCAATATCCTGTAGTTATCTTTTTCTGAGGTTCCTCTGGGAGTCTGATTATCCCAAGAAACACTCTCAAAAGATCCCAAAGGTGTTCCCAGAAACTGCTGTGCAAACTGTCGCAGTTGCTGGTTGCCTCTGCAAGCTACCATTTCTGAGATGAGATTGAAATGATACAAAGCAAGCACTTCAGTGTGGCTCAGTGGCTGCCTACTGGTGGATACTGAGAAATTCTGAAGGAAACATGGTGTGATCCTCACAAAATTAGATTCTGCCTGCACTGGTTTTCTCCTCTGTTTATGAAGGAGTAAATGACGTTAAAATCTCTTAATTTCTAATGTAGTTAAAACATTTATCCAGTGCTTCAGACCCTTGATTCTATTATATATTGATGATTTCTATAGTAAAATGAAATATATGTTACTTTATATTTTGGCAGTGATATATAGTTGATGGGAGGGACTGGTTCAAAGCTGCTCCAGGAAATGTTTAGACTGGATGTTAGGAAGCATTTCTTTACCAAGAAAGTGGTCAAACACTGGAACAGGCTTCCCAGAGAGAAGGTCGATGGCCCAAGCCTGTCAGTGTTTAAAAGGCATTTGGATAATACCCTTAATAATATGTTTAAGTTTTGGTCAGCCCTGTAGTGTTCAGGCAGTTGCACAAGATGATCATTGCAGGTCCCTTCCAACTGAAATTTTCCCTTCCCTTCCCTTCCCTTCCCTTCCCTTCCCTTCCCTTCCTTTCATCCAACTAAGTCTACTAAGATTACCAAAAGTTTGTGGTAGTTTTGATCTTGTGGGGTTTTTGTCCTTGAAAATTTGACAAAAGAAATGCACATGAAAGGATGAAGTGAAAAAAGTGTCCAAGATAGAATTTACCTTCTTTATCAATGCTGAATCCTACTAACGGCTTCCCTGCAGGACAGTTACAGGATTGGTACCCCCTCTTGACAGACATGTGGACCTTGAGGAGTTACAGTAGCCACACCTGTTTAGCTCACAGGTACACAGACAAGTGTTGCAAAAGCTGATTTTTTCAGTAAAGGCAGTTTTCCGTTTTTCAACACACAAAATGTGAGAGAAAGACAATTGAAAAAATAATATGGTCAAGTTAAAAAGATAGAAGGAAAAAGGCAGTAGCTTGACCAAAGTCACAATGGCAAATAAGGATACAGCTTGTACTTCCTTTGGGTATCTCCAGCTGTCTGCACATAAGCTAAACATCCAAGCTCGCTTTTGTGAAGAGAGGCATTGGATAGAGTTCCAGTCAGTGAAACCAAGAGAGGTTGTAAGGTGATGAAACGTGATTGTTTACTTTAGGGTAAGCTAAACAGCTCACTAGTCTCCATTAACTGTTTTCCCTTCATCTCCACTGCCTTCAATGAGACCTTAGATACCTAGCTCATGCATAGGCAGCTCTGCTTTAAACATGCACTTTTCAGAACTCTGAATCTCAGCTGGACTGTTGTTCAAGACTTGGCTAAAAATATCGTTGGCAGCAGTGTCAGCCAGGTTCTTCTGTATCGATTGCCTGTTGTTGTGATTTCACATGATAAAAAGGTGAAGCATTTCAGGAGACAGTGAAAGTGGCAGATGTGACTGTAAAGCCTGTTTGTTTTGGGGTTTTTTGGTGGTGGTGTGGAGGTTTTTTGTTGGTTTAGGATTTTTTTTTTTCGCATTTTTTGCATTTCTATCAAACTAGGGAATATAAAAGGGATTACTAACACTGTAACATATCCTCTTTTTCTGTGTTCATGACTATGGTTTAATTTTAATATGCTTGTATCTTTTCAATTTCCTGTACTATTTTCCTCCCATTTTGCCGAATTATCTTAGCACTTCTTTGTCTATTTATGTTAAAGCTGAGATTTGGGTTCATTCCCTTTTTTTTTTTTTTTTTTTTTTTTTTTTTTTTTTTTTTTTTTTTTTTTTTTTTTTTTTTTTTTTTTTTTTAGTGTTTATTTTCCTTGCCTTCAAAATAATTATACAACTTCACAGAATAAATTTCCTAGCTCTTTCCTCCTTTTCACCCAGTTTTTTAAAAGATTATTCCATGAGAGTTTCAAAAAGCCTATTTCCATATTTAGACCTAAAATTCCTTCCTGTACATGTTTCCAGTGAAACTAAGGTTAGATGTTGCCATAGAAGTATTAATGGTCAGTTAATATGCAAAAGAAAAGAGAATACCTAACACCAGATCAATCAAAAATTAGGCAAGAGATGTATTTGGTCCTAGTTATAATGTATTTAATACAAAAATTACTAGTTGGCATGATATATATACTTTTGCAGTTTTTTTCTTCTGTTGAAAAAATAATCTGTTTATATTTGAAGAAATGCTTATTGGTTTGGTCCTCATATTTATTAATCTACAGAAGTTAAAACCCTGGCATATTAAAGAGTTTGTACTTAGTTGTAGTTTTGATATTCAGATATGATTGCCAGGATTTAGCATCCCTCCTGAGGCTCAGTTTTAGCACAGAGTTGGGGTTTTTTGAAAGTGCAGCTTCGGGTTTACCTCCATTACAGATTGCTGCATGCATGTAAATGATCCAAGCTGCATTTATGTGGTAAGTATTTACACTCCACAATGATGAACATCCATAAAACCAACTTCTCATTCTTCTAAGAAAGTCTAGTGATTCTGAACTTAAACACAGTGTTGGTATTAAAAAGAGAGTAAGTGGTAAAGTGGATTTTGGCTGTTCACTGTGTGCTTAGTTTAGAATTATGAATGTCTCTTTCTCTCCTTATTTTGCTGGCAGACTAGAATGCACAAGCCTGTCTTTTCCAAGCTCTCTAGGAAACCTGAATGTGTTTCATTGCTTTTCACATGCCACATTAGATTTAAGGGGCTATAGAATGCCAGCAGACAGAGTTAACATGTTTTTTGACACTTCTGTTACTGGGAAGTTATGAACTATTTATACCTAAAATTGTGTCAAATTATGTTAATTAAGCAGAAATTATCATTATCCCAAGTATTTCCTGGTATATTTGAAGCAAGTATTGTATATTGTGTATTGAGGCCTAATCTTTTTTGAGCATGTAGTAAATTTTGTAAATTTGACTTGATCAAAGTCCAGCAGATCATATCCTGTCCCTGACACACTGGAAGCAGAAAACCCATTGAAAACATTCCATTTTTGAGTTTCCATATCTCAGAAAAAAAAACAGCGACATCAATGGGTGAGAGTTTCAGTGGAGTTCTGCATAGGATACAAATGAGTTTTAAAAAGGAACAGAGGTTGGATGGGACTGGTGGATCCAGGAGGTGCATTTGCAAAAATTTCCAGTATCTCTCAGCACTGCTAATTTTTCTGACTTAGTCATTGTCACTTACCACTCACCAGGGAGAAAACAGCTTTTTTCAAAACCGGTTGTTCACTTGAGTGTTCAGCCCCTTGAGCTGAAAGACAGAGATGGGGAGTGGAATGAAGTCCCCATAATCCAAGAGGAAATGGTCAGTGACTTATTGCACCACTTAGGCATGCACAAGTCTACGGGGCCAGATGGGATTCCACCCAAGTGTACCGAGGGAGATGGTGCAAAAGTGCTCACCAAGGCACTTTCCATCAGCAGTCCTGGCTAAGCAGGGAGGTCCACGTTGACTGGAGGTTACCAAATGTGACTCCCATCTACAAGACGGGCCAGAAGGAGGATGCAGCCTATCAGTCTGATCTCTGTGCTGGTCAAGGTTATGGAGCAGATAATCTTGAGTGACATCATCATCATGACTTGGCTTCGCAAACAAAGATCTGGGAAGGGCTTTCCCACAATCACTACAAGCGATGAGTGCACCCTTCGGGCCTGCGCTGTGGATTTTTTAGATGAGGGGCAGCATGCACGGATCTGGCTCCACCCTTTACACCTGAGGTTCATCTGCCAGGGCCTAGCAAGCTTGGACGGTGACAGTGAAGTCCTCAGGTCGTAGGTTTGGTTAGAGCATCCTTCTCTTAGATGGATGAGCCTTACAAGGCTAAACAAGCTCCATCTGCCCGGGTTTGGAGTCAGAGTTGTCCTTCTCCTAGGATGGTTGCCCGAAGGCTAGTAAGGCCATCCTGCCCGCGGACACACTTTGTCTGACCCTTCAGCTGAGACCTGTCTGGCTTGGGAGACTCTACCGGAGGCATATGCCACCACCAGCACAGCTCTCAACCTCACAAGGGCACGCAAGCTCTTTCCCCATGGCAAGGGGGTGCCCGTGAAAGAGTCGCTGCTCTACCTCCAGTTATCAAGAGGCGCTGCTCTCCCTCCAGTTATCACAGACCCGGGCACGGGGCATCCAGGGCCTGCCAAGAACGGGGGTCCTGGAGGTGTTGAGTGACATCACATGACACATATAAGGCAACCAGATGCTCAGGCCCAGTCAGCACTGGTTTATGAAAGGCAGGTCCTGTTTGACCAACTTGATGTCTTTCTATGACAAGGTGACCTGTTTAGTGGATGAAGGAAAGGCTGTGGGTATCCTGTACCTGGATTGTAGTAAACCTTTGACACTTTCCCACACCATTCTCCTGGAGAAACTGGCTGCCCATGGCTTGGATGGGTGCACTCTTCACTGGATAAAAAGCTGACTGGCTGGCTGACCCCAAAGAGTGGTGGTGAATGGAGTTCAATCCAGTTGATGACCGGTCACAAGTGGTGTTCTGCTTGTACAGGCCCTCAGTACTGGCATCTGTACTCTAACATCTTTATCAATGATCTGGCAGAGGGGATCAAGTGCACCCTCAGTAAGATTGCAGACAACACCAAGTTATGGTGGATGTGTTGATCTGCTTGACGGTAGAAAGGCTCTGCAGAGGGACCTGATGGGTTCAACCGATGGGTCAAGGCCAATGGTATGAGGTTCAGTAAGGCCAAGTGCCAGGTCCTGCACTTGAGTCACAACTCCACAGAACTCTATAGGCTTGGGGAAGGGCGGCTGAAAAGCTGCCCAGCAGAAAAGGACCTGGGAGTGCTGGTCAACAGCCAGCTGGATATGAGCCAGCAGTGTGCCCAGAAGGCCAACACCATCCTGATTTGTATAATAAATAGTGTGTCCAGCAGGAGGAGGGAAGTGACTGCACTCCTCTACTTGGCACTGGTGAAGTAGCACCTTGAATACTGTGTCCGTTTTGAGCCCCTCACTTCAAGAAGGACATTGAGGTGCTGGACCATACCCAGAGGAGGACAATGAAGATGGTGAAGTGTCTAGAGAACAAGTCTTAGGAGGAACGTCTGAAGGAACTGAGGTTGATTAGCCTCAAGAAAAGGAGGCTCAGGGATGACCTCATTACTCTCTACAGCTACCTGAAAAGAGGCTGTAGTGAAGTGGATGTCTGTCTCTTCTCCCAAGTAGTAAGTGAAAGGATGAGAGGAAACAGCCTCAAGTTGTGCCAGACGAGATTTAGGTTGGATATTGGGAAAAGTTTCTTTGCAGAAAGAGTGGTAAAACATTGGAACAGGCTGTCCAGGAAGGTGGTGGAATTCTCCTCCCTGTGAGTATTTAAAAGATGTGTAGATGTGCTTAGGGACATGGTTTAGCAACCCTGGCAATGCAGGGTGAATGGATGGACTCAATGATCTTAAAGATTTCTTCCAACAAAAATCATTCTGTGATTCTGTGGTTCTGTGAAACACATTGAAAAAATTGCAGTGTATTTATCACATTGTTCTTGCTAGTCAAGATGCTTACACACACAGCAGAAACCTCTGAGTCCAACAGAATTACGTGTTTGAATGAGCAAATTTTGCCAGATTCACTATGAATAGTCATTCCAGATACTTTTTAGCTCTTTTACAATTTTTTTTTATTTACATTTCATACAGAATGTGAACATGTTGACAGAGAAAATTAGGTTGATTTGCCTCTGACAGGCTTAGGGAGGAAAAGAAGAATATGTAGGAAAGCAAATCAAAGAAAGGAATGAAAGAAAATAAGGGCATAGAATAAATTAAAAAATCTCTATGTTTCATACACATTTCTTTAGGGTACTTTTATGTTTAGGTGAATAATACTACATCTATTTTTATACAGCACAATATATCCTGCTTTTCAGATTTGCCTCTTCCAGATGTGAGCACATCACAAATTCATCCAGTGCAAATCAACGTTACCTGATTTCTTTTCCTTCCCTAATAATTGCTTGTGTTCCTTTTGAAATTTTGATCACTTCTGAACTTTGAGATCAAGTTTTTATAGCACTATCATTAACAGTCAGATCTTATATTTTTGTGGTTATGATCAGCACAACTTTCATGGTTAACTAAGTAAACTTAGTATTGCTTTTGCAATTGCATTGCTTCATTTTGGGGAGTATTCATATCTTTATGTAAGGGATGATGACTCTTGGGAATTACTGTAAAAATGTAATAACTTTTCCTCAATACCAGCTCAGAAACGATAGTTGGTCATTTATTTGGGTGCTTACACTTCCAAATGCTACTGGGCAAATCTTGCTTCTGGGGCACAGATCAGTGTGGATTTAAATCAGTAATTTGTATCAAATGATGCATGAACATTTGAAGGGACTGTCCTCTTTGTCTCCACCCACTCTGCTTTATGGTTTTGCTTTTACTGAGCTGAACTATTTGTCCATGTAGCTGTAGCCAAGGTTTCTTCCAGTAGGTCTTGTACAGATTAAGACTTTTGTGCATTTACATGGAAATGTGACCTTGTTGGCAAACATGTCAAGTTAATAGCTTTTTCATTATTGAGCAGCATGTGTAAAGAATTATGGGTTTCATAGGTGTTCTATATTGCTTCAATATTTTTAAGAAGCTATTAATGTAACACAGTCGTGATACTAGTATTGTCAGTGAATGAAAATCACTAATTTCAAGGATAGTTTAACTGAACCATGGAAACCGAATGGTTGAAAAGTTATTGTTCTGAAAATACATAAACAATACTTCCATTTTAAATATTTATTTTTTGTTACTAGTTTACTATGTGTCTTGTATTTGTGAGTGTGGAAAATGCCTTCAAAGTTTTATGTCATTTTACCAATATTAACTAGTTTATTAAAAAATTCTTAGTCTTCACTAAAATCTTAGCTTTCACATTAAATAACTGCTTGAAATCATGTTCTTTCTCAAAAATTATTTTGCTCTCAGTTTGGACACCAGCAAATAGTCATGGGCAAACAAAATCAGCTTAATTTACAGCTTTAAGGTAAGAAGGTATCTCGTAGTTTGAAATACGGATGTATTATCATGAGGCAGTTTGGATTTCACTAAAGCCTATTTCAACCTTAAATCTTCTAGAATAATTAAGACTTTAATACTACACAACGTATGGTGTTTGCTTGGGGTTATATCAAGAGGTTTAATCTGATAATGTCTATTGTGAAAAATGTGAACATTTATGTATCTCAATGCACCTTAGAACACAAAGAGATAATGTATGTTGTATCAAACAGTTTCATCTGTCTTCTTGGCTAAATTATCCATTATTAAAGACTGAGTTAAATAATATCTCTCCCAGAGTTCAAGACTTAAAACATGTAGACCAATACCAATAAATTAAAACACTGTTTATTCTTGTCATATCGGATCCCAGCTATTACAGCTGTTACTAGAAAGCTAATCCAAAGTAAAAAAAAAAAAAAGAATTCTTGGGGGGTTATTTTTTTCCCTCTCACATAAAACGTAAATACATAAAGAACACTGAATTATTTCAGATGTTGAATGTGCATGATTGTTGCAGTATAATCCTGTCACTCCATAAATAGAAGCTATGGGCTTGGTATTATCTGGATATTTCACTCTTTGAGTTTTTGTGTTTGTTTGGGGGTATTGGAATCCATTTCTTTTATGGATGATCACTGAATATGTTAAACTGAAAGCAGATCAGTGTTACAGGTTTAGATTCCAGCTCCAGAGGGAGAGAGGATTTTCTCCCCTTCCCTTCCCTTGTTAGTGTGTGAGTCTTTTCGCCGCCTTTGTGAGGGATGGGGAGCCGGCATTGGGAACCAGCCCAGCTTTGGGTTTCACGCCTGCCCCCAGAGCCAAGACATGTCATTCAACGCCTCTGTGAATAAACCTATAAAAGCTGCAAATCACGTGGCTTCGCTGGCACGCACATTTCGTTTTTGGAGCAGGAGGACAAAGAGAGAGAGAGAGAGAGCTGCAGCAGTCATCCTCAAGCCAGGACAGTAGAAGATCTTCTGCACAGCAGGTAGCCTTTTCTTTTGGCCAATTACTGGCAGGGGGTGGTTTAAGAAGAGATTACCAGAAGAAAAGGGGCAAGATGGCTGCAGGACTCCAGCTCTCCACAGAGGGAGACAGAGCCACTTGCAAGGGGAAGTGAGAAGGTTTTCAGATGCCTGATATGGAGGCTCTGCTGCAATACAGGAAACCTAAGGCATTTCCCAGAGATCCCGTTCATCTCCCATTCTGCAGAGGGGAGAGCAGAGATCTGAAATCAGCCCCTGGAAAACTGGTAACTCAAGCTTTCCAGCTACCCCAGAGAAAGACTACATATTGCCAAGGAAGTTTGTCCTGAAGAGTTCAATTCTGAACTGAGCTCTATGAGGTTAAAAGAACTATGTTCCTCCATTCCAGTTTTATTCCTTATCCACCCCATTGCTGCTACGTCTGGCACGGACCATTTGTGCAGGCTTGTGGTGATTGGAGATGTGGAATGGGATGGGTGAAATCTATCTATATCTGTATATACCTATTTATGTATTTATTACCAACTCTTTTTTTTCTATTTCTGTCCTACCCAAATTTAAGTGATTTATTTATGGTTCTCATTGTTTTCTGAGTTAAATTAATTTTCTTTCACCCCCTTAATCGAAAAACCCGCTGTGCTAGCTTTTTTTTTTTCTTTGCCCTTAGTTGTAAGCCTCACTGTGTGTTATTAGCCCAGACATTTCAATTCTTTTGTTTAGCTCTTCAGTGGATAAACGTTTTCCCTGAGGGCAAGTTGTCCCTCTACAAACCTTTCAGTCCTCTTCAAACTGTGACAATCAGTAAATGAAGATTTCCATTCTTTGTGCTATGGAACCAAATTAAGTAAGGAACTAGCAAGTAAATATGGCTATTTTGGGTTCAATCCCAACGAAAGTTTCAGAATCTTTCTAGTAGATTAAATGAATTCTTGACAAAATTAATGATTATTTTCTTCTTTATTCAAACCACATTCTACAAAAATGAAAATTAACATATTGATGTTTCATTTTTGAAATTAATATGAAGTAAACTTTCAGAGGATAAATGATCTATGCTTATATGAGTGATACAGAAAAGTTCTACAAACTTGTTAGACAGCAAGTGCAATATTTCCTATTGCTGCAGAAGCTAGCCTGGCATAATAAGTGAAGTTCAGATCCAGAAGACTACATAAGATTCTGGAACGCAACTGAAAAAGACTTCTGGCGTCTAAGTTAAAAAAATAATAAATAAGGAAAGAGAGAAAGAGAGTAAACTTTATTCAGTTTATGCATTTTATCTGCACAACCACATACAAAATTTTGAACATAAGCAGAATTTTTTTTCTTTAAGGGATTTAGCTATTTAACTCCTGCCCACACCCCTTAGGATAGGAAACTGACACTGGCTTGTGTGGGAATACTCTCTTGCCCTGAGATTACAGGTTAATGATCTGACCAGTTCTGAGGGACACCACCAGTACCAAGCATCCCCAAAAAAGGTTTATTTCTTTATTAAAGATGCGTAGAAGGATACCATCAACCAGACCTGGATATTCTCCCTAGGCTGAGGAGAATTCAAGACTTGCCTTTCAATAATCTAGAAATTGGACTCCAATCAGTATATTATCATTTAGGTAGGATTCAGTATAGATGTGAAAAATTACTCTTCACTTCTTTTGTGAAACTGTACCTTCATTTTTTTTTTGCTTCTGTGCAGAATGCAGTCCTGCACATGCAGGGCTAGAAGAGGAGTGAGTAGGTGGTGAGCATTACTTTGCTAAGTTATTAGGACTCACATCTGGGAGAAACCTAGTCCCTGCTTTCAGCTTTATTTCTGTTTTCAGTGTTTCATTTCATCTCTACTGAGTAGAACACTAAAAATGAAGATTTAATCCCTAAAAACAGTGTTGCTGATCTGCTAGACATTTTCCTGAACCTTAATTTAAAGCTGAATTGTGTTGTGCATAGATAACAAGCTTCGTAAAAGACAGAGCAGTGGATTTATATGTGTTCAAGTTACGGCAT
>NW_010408848.1:36555-47661 GCF_000710305.1 Buceros rhinoceros silvestris | reverse complement strand
GACGAACTGAAGCTGGTGTGCTTACTTAAATAAGGAAGAGTATCATGCTGCATTTGAAAAGTTGTTGTGCATCAGTAAAGTCATGATCCTGTAGTACATAAGTCTATATTTTTTCCTTAATGAGTTTCAGTTTTCTGTAGGTGATGTTGCCAGTCATCCTGTGTAACGCAAGATGTCCCATATTGCATTTTAAAAATCTTGGTCCCATTTGATAAAATAGATGAAGCATGTTTTTCCTGTATTCTCACAGCATTTCTAAATACTCACAGTGTTGGAATGTCAAAAAATTGTTGTTCTGCACAGACCAATAAATTATGTGAATGCAATATCTCCCGAACTAAAGGCTACTGATCATTTACCAAGTCTTTGACCTGTACTCAGCCAGTCTCGTACTTCCGAGTAAGAGTAATTTATCTGTCTGAGACTATCCTGAATTTCAACACTTAAAGTTGTCAGTCATAACAAACATAGGGTAAAGAGCTATGTCCAATGATCAGGACACTCCTCTGCCATGTGAAAGATGACAGGCTGAATGCCTTCAGATCGCAGAGTGTATTGAACCCTGTTCTTTATTTTTCTGCATATGTTCTTTAAACACTCTTAAAGAAAATAGTAAATGGTGTAATGTCTTTCCCTTTCGTAGCCACTGAGTCAGCCTTTCAAAGGGAGTTTTTGAATACTGAGTGAAAAAATTCTCTTCAACACTGACTACTACTGGGATTTGAAGAGGAACAGAATTTCCTGTATAGCTCTGTGGCAAACATTTTCTAAAGATTAAAAAACTGCTCAGCTAATGTGAGTGATGTACATATCCCGTTTGAAACACTTAATGATCTAATTGTCTCCAGGCTTTATGTAAGGAATACAGACAACTAAAGGAGCTTTTGGTCACGCTAAAGGAGGTTAGAGTCCACTATGACTGTCAGGTAACCAAAATATACATTTTTTATTACAGGACTACTTGCACCTGAATTCTCTAAATTGTAGAGAAATTAAGATTAGTCCATATTAATAAGAAAGCACATTATTCCTAAGATGCAATTATTAATGTGCATTTATTTGCTTTACAATGCCAAGTGATTCTTGGGCTTCAGGTTTTTTAGCATTTAATAAATTGAAGGAAAACTTCTATAGCCATTAAAAATACTAATCTCTTAAAGAAATTCCATTTCTGAATTTCAGCTCTAGACCTGAAGAGCAAATCACAGATTCTGCACAGGTCCTATGTTCCTTTCATGTCAAATACTTTCTTCATAGTATTGTTTTCTCCTGGCTGTGCATCAGTAGCCTCATAAAAACCAGAATTGTAGGAAGTTAATAGAAAACTCTCGTCCTTACTGGAAAAACACCATAATGCCTCAGAGGCCTCACATTTCCAGTCTGCAGCTGCTTCCACCATGAAGTGAATTGTGACGATCTCTTACGTTGAAAGCTCTCCCAGTCTTCCCCAGTTTTTATGGAAAAACGTTATTTTTAAGTTAATTTAATGTAAATTTGGAAACTGTACTAAATGTTATGTGCCAGTATAATTGAGAATAATATCTATCTGTAAATAAAATAATTTTCTTTATTATTTTCCAGATTATGAAATAAAAAATGAAGCTTTTGTTTCAAGAAAAATACTCATCCCTCAATTTCTTCATAGTGATACATATTGCCCTGAAATACATCAACGTTTTTAAGAAAATCAGGGAGAGTTTTATACAACTGACTGCAAGAATTGTCCATATACCTTAGAGTACTTTGTTACGTTGCTTTATGTATGTGTATGCATTATAAATAAAAGTCTATGCCGCTGTTATGGACTTACTAATTTCACCAGCAACCCTGAGTGACCTTCATCATTCTACCCAAAGTCCACTGCCTAGATCATGTTTCATGATCCATTTACCCTTACTAAGTGTTTTATCAAAAGTGACTGCCTAGCCATCTGTTGAAAAGAAATCAATAAGAATAAAGTGAGTGTTTGTGTTAGTAGCAGCTTTTGCAGTAATATTTTCTCCACCAGGAACAAAAAGTTAAAATAAAAGAACTTTGTTACAGGAAGAGAGTGGTATTTTTAGAAGAGCTTGAGCTTTAGCTTTAAAAAACCAAACACCTTCTCAGTAGCTATTTAAGCTTGTTGTTCACTTCCTGAAAGCCAACACGATGCCAGTATGATACTGCCAGGCTAAGCAGTAACAAGGAGACCTTCCAATAGACTTGAACTCAAGCTTACAGTTCAGTGGAGAATGGAAGGGTCCTAGGTGTCAGAAATATGTTATGCGTCTAGAAGAAAAAAAAATGAAAAAAAGCAAAAAATGTTAGAGCTGCTTTAGTGGCTACAGCCTTAATCCAGCAAGACCCTTAAGAGTTGCTATAACACTCTGATTGAGAAGTGAGCCATTTAAAGTTAAAAAATGAGTATGCACTTCAGTGTTTTTCTTGACCGTGGAAAAAAATTAAAAACAAAGTCCATGTTTTCATATTTAAAAAGTAATAACAAGTTAAGCTTGGACTATGGTTGATTACAGAGATCTCTCTTCCTTTGATACAGGTGTTAAGTGAGCCTTTTTCACATATGGCGAAGTAATCTTCGTAAAATTGTCACAGAAGGAATGTGGTCATTGTCTTTTTTTTTTTTCACCCTAATTCTATCTGCATTTATTATATATCACTATAGTGCGTCAACCCCCATCACTGAGGTCAGGCCATTGCAGCCTCCCTGTGTTGACAATGGGCAATTCAGATTTTTTAGATTAAGTGAAGCACCAACATTACATACAAGGTATCCAGCACAGATATTACAACTGTTTCCCTTCTTTCAGTGGGTCAGGAATTGCACTTCACATTCTTGGCTTTGCATTCCATAATACGTATAAAAAATTTAAATTAAAACCATAAGAACAATGTTCAAAATAGCAAAAATAAACAAAAGGAGGTACATTTTTATAATATACATTTATAGTTTACATTTTAATATTCTATTTACATTTTATATTGTTATTTACATTACATTTTTAAAAGGAGGTACATTATCATACCGTGTAGTTAATTTACGAAGCTACTCATCACAGAATGTTTTTGGTGGGGAAAGTTTCGTGTTTCAGATACAAAGACACTGGTTTTGATTTAAGAAGTAGCAGCAAAAAGAAAAACTGCTCAAAACTGCAGGAATGTTCTGGGAAAACACTTGCTTACCCTATTCCTTAGATAGTCATAAATAATCATGGTGAGATAAATAAGATTAGGACATACGGATCTTTAGTCAATGTAGCGATCACTACATTATGTTTTTTACCTAAGTTAGTCACTTATTGTATGCAGCCAAATTTATCCAGAACACATGCAACTGATGACACCAATTTAAGGTAAACCTAATTTTGATATTCCCTAATTCTGTATACGTGACTTTCCAATCTTAAAAAATCTACATTTAAAGTACTATTTTGCTTTTAGTGTTTGGGGTTTTTTTAATATATTCCTGAGTATAAAATTCTGTAGAAACAGAAAAAAAAAAAAAAAAGGAGATTGTACCAGTCCTGTCATGTTTCCCATGTGTCATGGTTTAACCCCATCTGGCAACTGAGCCCCACCCAGCCACTCACTCATTCCCTGCAGGTGGGATGAGGATCAGAAGATTAAAAGTGAGAAAACTGGTGGGTTGAGATGAAGAGAGTTTGATAAGTAAAGCCAAAGCTGTGCACTCAAGCCAAGGAAAACAAGGAAATCATTCACTACTTCCCATCGGCAGGCAGGTATTCATCCATCTCCTGGAGACCGGGGCTCCATCACACGTAACTGTTACTTGGGAAGACAAATGCAGTCACTCTGAACACCTCCCTCTTCTTTCTCCTTCCCCCAGCTTTATATGCTGACCACAATCATTATGACACGGAATATCCCTTTGGTCAGCTGGGGCCAGCTGTCCCAGCTATGCCCCTGCCCAGTTTCTTGTGCTTCCCCAGCTTACTTTTGGTGGAGTGGTGTGAGAAGTGGAACAGGCCTTGACTCAGTGCAAGCACTTCTCAGCAGTAACTAAAACATCCCCATATTATCAACACTGTTTTCAGCACATATCCAAAACATAGCTCCATACCAGCTACTGTGAAGGAAATTAACTCTATCACAGCCAAAACTGGCACACCATGGTAGAGATTAGGAATGTTCCTCCAAAATGCCAAGCCAAGGTCAAATAAATTTTACAATCATCTACAGATGTGGGAAAACCAAGTATAATTTCTATTACCAGAACTGTACTCAACTACATCAGTGTTCTGAAATATACAGTGACATTGCTTGGTAAAAGTACTCAGTTTCGTTTTTATTGTTGCTATTTTATCAGTCTAGGTTATGTAGACTGATAAATATATTTACAATAGTAAAACTGCATCTTTGTGAGATAAACTGTCATATTTCCTTTTGTTTCTTGAAAGAAACATATCCAAATTTAAAATGTAATTTTTTCCTTATTAAAATATGCTTTGCATGACACTTATTCTTGTCAATCATGTAATGATAAATCTAACAAATTTTCAATCCATCATGTAGTTTAAAATGTAAGGTCTCATTTTACATGTTTTAGCTCTCAGTAACAAGGGAGCTACCTGAGACTCTTCAGTGTCCCAAGAATTGAGATGTGAATTGGTTTTTTAACACAGTAATTTTATAATCAATAGGGATTTTTCGGTCCTTAATTTCAGCTGATACTTACTGGCACTGAGGCAACAGTTGCTTCTAATAAAGTAACAAACAACATTCAAATTTTAAAAAGTGTTGAGACAGTGAAATTACAAACCAATAAAGCTTTGTTCATTCTGTTCCCGCGTTTTATTGCTAGTAGCATCAATGCCATTGTGCTGTCCCCTAAGACATGACATTCTATTTGTAACCAAAGCATGTAAACTAGAAGCTATATATGCAGTATATCTTATTAATGTGTATGCTATGTCTGTTTCTGCAAGAGAACGTTTGCAAATTGTATAACTGGGCATATCTAACTAATTTCCACACTCATAATTGCTAGATAATAAAGAAAGGATGAACTTTTAAAAACTTTTTTATTATCTCCTTTTATACTTGCATGTCATTTTATAATGCTTCTTCTGTCTTCATATAGTTTCAAGAGGAATCTGGTAGAAATTCTGCTTATAAGTGAATAAAATGCTGTCCTAATAAATCTGCATATTTCTTATTGTCTAGACAGGAATTAACACAGTTTCCAACAGTTTATGGAGTTACAGAATCTTCAAATGTGTATGACAGCTATTATGAGCTGTCCAAGTTTTTTAAGGAGAACATTTAGGAAATTCCTATTGTGCAAAACTCTACTCCTTGCTACATAAATTCAACAGTTTCATGACAATGGCTGTTGCACCTTCATACAACAAATCCTCTGGAGTATGAGGGACACACCTGTACTGACTGTGCAAACAAGGATACAGGAGGTTTTATCTTTATAGAAGTTCTGTCAAAGTGCAGAGAATGTAAAGCTAATTAACTAATTATTTTATGTATTTCACTGAGTATATGAAAGATGAAAATAATTATTTCCTATTCAAAAGAATGTGTACAATGCACTGCTTGGCACTGTATCATATGAACCAAAAAGAAAATTTTTGTCACTAACTTTGTAATTCCCTTTCCAAAAACCTTCACGTCTTTCTTCTGTTTTAGGCATCTTTCCCCCTTCAGAATCCCTGAAGTTCACAAAACTTACTTAAAGCACAACCAGCAGAAGAATATAACTAGGACTTGTTAGAGATACGTTTCTTCTTTTCTTTTATTCTAAAATATATATATATATATTTAAAAGACATTTACATTTGCAAGAGTCTAACGTACTGACGTAACTCCAGTTACTCATAGTTTTCATGGGTGGGGCAGAGGCAAGAAATGTGTAATATTTTAGTTGAGTAGGGTATGAAAATATGCTAAACAAACACTAAATCAAGCTCAACAAATCTAACAAAATCAAAATCTGAGTTTAGATAAGATCAATAGATCTAAACATTCACAAATGAAAATAATTATGTTGAATTCTCTGTGTAATGGTCAGTACTTATGTTCTGTTAGTTAGAAATAACGTTTCATTTCAGCAGAAACATTGAGCTTGTGTTATAACATCACAATGTCTGATCCTGCAATATGATCCTCATGGGAAAGGAAGAAAGAGGAAAAAAAGGAAAGGTGATTTTGCTTCATAAAATATACAGTTTTACATCACTAGGAGATAAAAATCCAATGAAAATTAAGAAACTGAATATGAAGAACTGTAGAATCATAAGTAACCCATCAACTGTTCCAGTCATAAGCATATAAATTTAAGTTCCTTCTGAGCTTCCTATATGCATAGAACAGGAAAGAAAACTTGGGTTTCTCTTCCCTACAGCTCCAGCATTTTTGTATTACTTGTTGCACAGAATGTATTTCGAGCAAAATGTATTATTATATGTCATTAATGATGTCATCATTGTATTTCATATTTAAACATATTTAAAGGTACAACAAGTAATCTTTTAAAATGTTGTTTATTCTCTCCCCATACAGATTCCTGTACTGATATCTACTTTCTTCTTCCTCAATTATTTATTTCTGATTATGCAAAAAATATCATTGTATTTCTTACTGATTATTATGGCCAGCTTATTCTCTGATGACAACAAAAACATTTTTAGGACCAGTTTGGAGGGAGTTGACTTTGGAAATAAGTTTCAAGGATCTCGTGTATGTGTAATGTAGAGTATAAAACTAACTTTGAGCTGGTGAAGTCAGTGGAAGTGCCAAGTACTTAGTATCTGTGTGGATTCACACCTACTGTCCCACTGTATTATTATTTGTCATTACCTGTGTATGAGTCACATCTCAATTTAGCATCATCTGTGAGTTTCATTAATGTGATATTTGATCTCCCTTCTAAATTATTAATGAAGATGTCAGATAAAGAAGGAGTCTGAAACCTTCTATACTGGTATGCCCCTAGACATCTCTCCCTATCTGATAAGTTGTCGTTCATCATTAACTGCTGTTTATGGCTATTGAGCTGCTTTTCATGCTATATCATATGGTTCGTATCCAAGGAAATTTGATTTTTCAGAGTAATATTTCGTGAGACTCTCTACCAAATTCTTTGCTAAGATGCGGATTAGCTATGTTTGCAGAACTGCATTCCCTTCATCTGAACTGTCATCCACTGTGTTACGTCATCCAAAACAAAATCAGGTTTTGTCTGTAAAAAAAATGTAATCAATGCTTATTTGAAAACATTGACCTTTTTTTTCATGCTTTCATTATCCACACTTATTTCAGTAGTGAAGAGTAAGAATACTAAATAACCTCATGTCTATAATTCACTTTTAAATTGAATAATAATTCTTTATAATATAATTTTCTCTTGATCTAACTGAAAAGATTCACTACTTAAAAATAAATTTTTTAAGTGAATATATAGGACATCAGATACACTTTCTAGAACTGAATGCTAGAATACATTTGCATTTATAAAGCTATTTATTTTTATGTATGCTGTATATGTAACTTGAGAATGCTGTCAAATTTCTTTATAAATAATGACACTGCAATTAAATAGATGATCATGTGGACCGATATCTAATATTCTGCATTTTCCTTCATGTCTCTTTTGAGTGACCTTTCAAGACAATAATTTGTTTTTGTTTTTATTATTTAAAAATCAGTACTGGCTTGTTTTGTTGCAGAGTGAACACTGCATACAGTGATAACATCTACATTTCTCTCACAATTTCATTTCATCGCTTTCACAATTTCATTGTGAAATCCACAAGAGAAAATAGTATATATTAGAAAACTAAATTAAAGGGGAAAAAACCAGTAAAGAACACAATTTTATTATCTTATTGCAACATTGTACCTCTACCTGTCAGTTCACACGTGATAGAATACAAACGTGGAGATCAAATAATTCCTATTCAAATGTAGACATAATACCTAAATTAGGAGCATAGTCAGCTTAAGTTCCCTCTCTAGTCAATGCAAATAGATAGAGAGGGCCCATCAAGAAGCTACTTTCATCTCACATGCGATCTGAGCCACGTCTTCAGCGTGCTTATCTCTCCCCACTGATGTGAAAGGGAGTCTGAGCAGACTAGGCTGTAATTAGCCTCTGCTAACTGTCAGACAGGAATATTTTGTGTTCTGTACTGTCTCTTACTGTGATGTATATAGTGTCTTTTAAGAGGAGCGCCTGCTGTCCATGCACAGCAGCAGCACCCAGTGAAGTTAGCATAGTGATTCTGGGTGCTGGCCTTCTCCTTTGCTTCTGACCTTGGGCCGTTTGGGTGCTTCAAAACACTTCTCATTAGGGCTGGTAGGTAACTACTCTCCAGGGGCTGCTCCGCTTGCCCTTTCAAGCTGTTCCTGTCCTTTCTGTAACTTTCATTCTTCTACTTGCCCAGTACTTAGATGACAGTGAGTATTTTTATGGTTCCCATGACATCTCAAGTCTTCTTCAGCTCCTGGTCAACTCCTCACCAAGAGATGCCAAGGTTCAGGATAAGAAACTATAAGGTATTGGCAGGAACATATGTAATGCTCAATTAGCCAGAGCCCCAGGCAAATTCAGAGCAATACTTCATTGTTTCCTTTGTCTTTTTTGTTTGTTTGTTTGTTTCCCTGTTTCTGTGAAATGCCTTTTTTCCTTTGGCATGTTATGTAGTTTCAGAGAAGTTAATAACTGAGATGAAAAGTAGAGCATGGGTACTGTTGTGCTCAAATGTGGTTTTGATATGAGTGAATAGTAGCTGAACCTTACAGCCTGTTGGTTTTGTATAACTTTTTCAGGGGGCTACTGTGGATAAAAAAAGCAGCATAGAGAGCAGGGAAGTGGCAATAACAGCAGTTTCTCTTCTCGTTTCCAGTAGTGGGGAGGCACTTAGGATAATTACCAGCAAAGTGGAAAACCCAGCTTGAATTCTGTGCAATTTTTTCCCTTGTACTTTATCTTTATTAAATTGTTATATTTCTACCAGGTTTTTGCCAGCATTAGGCATAACAAGAAAGAGCAAAAAGGACAGAAGCAAAAATTGTCGCAGCAGGATGCCTGAAGTTGTATTTCTTAATCTTCATCTGGGCACCCAAGTAAAAGCAAAGCAATTTTGAAAGGTGTTGAGAATCTTTAAGCTCTGTTGTCTGCTATAAATTCAATAGATCAGAAACACCCCTGAAAGTCAGGCTGTTAGATTTACTTATCTTTAAACTATGGTATAGTACTGCAGCTTTCATTAAACAGATTTATACAATCGTGGTTAGGTTATTTTGATTCCTTGTATTTAGCCTACATGTAACTTAATTTTGTACTTTTCTGAATGTTGAACTTTTACTACAACAATAAAAAACTCAAGCAGGATATAAATGGTAGGTACTTAGCGAATATAATTATTTTACTGTAATTACCACTGAGGCAAAGGTAAGAGTATATTAACTAATGTAAATGCTTAGTTATCAGATTAAAGATCAACACTACAATAGTGTTTTAAAAGAATTTCATTGACATTGTCAAAAGCATACTTTTTATTACAAGAGCCCATCTGTCTAAACAGACAGGTTGGTATCCACTTAATAAAGGTCTCCTCATTTTTTAGTGTTTATACTATTCAGTTGCCTAAACACATTTGTAATGAGCCTGTACCAGTCATAATCACTTAGTGAAGCAATAATGAAGCACTTTCTTTTCCTTTTGTCCCATGACATTTCTTTAGTGTTATTTACATTGTTACAAACAGCTTTTCAAAGGTCTTGATATGCCCTTGACACCAAAATTGGGAGAATAATGTTTCATAAAATATGAAGATCAATTAATAATCCCATTACATAAACTTTTATTTGCAGCAATTGCTGACAAAGAGAGTCAGGAACCCACCCACCAGGCTGGCTGGTAGCTTGAGGCTGCAACAGAAAATGATGTTCAAAAACCTTTTTCTCCACTCAACTGATTATTTTGTCAAGTGGAGAACCTCACCAGTGTCTTTGTTTGGAATGAGCTCTGCAAGCTCCAGACTCTTTAGACAATTTAGGCAAGCTGTGAGTCTCTATTTGCTGATAATATATATTAGTATTATCAGACTTGGCTAGGAGGGCTGGGGCATTGCTTCCTCTTTCATAATAAAAAAACAATTAAGGGTATTCAGAGATATGAGCAATCAAAAAATTTGTGTAATAAAGTTTATTCGAAAGAGGATGAAATATCAGATGAACCATGGGTACACTTGATCACATGAATCTGGGCCAAGTACAAACTGGACAGATACAGAAATTTACTAGTTGTTATTAGGCAAAAGTGAGTAATATACCCAGAATGAAACTTACACTGTCGTTACATTTATTGTTTCTGATTGCTGCCTCATAGTGCAGTCTCACTTAAGCAATGTTAAGGGGGTTGGGATTTGGTTTGGTTTTTTGGTTTTTGGGTTGTTTTTTTGTTTGTTTGGTTGGTTGGTTTTGCCACAGAACAAAACCAATGAACATACTAGGCAAAAAGAAAAAAGAAAAACAAACAACAAAACCAACAACCAAAATCCCCAAACAACCCCAAACCTCATGTTTGGAATAATAAAAAAAAAGTAAGAATGTGAGTCTTGGAAAAGCTGAATGGTTCTGGGATATTAGTAACATTTGTGAAGACTTCACTGAATATGAGATGAGATCAAGCTGTCATGCTCTGCAGTAACTTTAATACTTACAATACTCTCCATGTTGTTCAATCTTACTGCAGTTAATAATCAGGAGAATTTATTCTAACACTGCTGAGGTTTGGGTTGTTTGGAGTCTATCACTTTTTCCTCTCCCCCTAAATGCAAGGAATAAATATTTTTATTTTTCCATGTTTTAATTTAAGTATTTTTTTTTATGTTTCTCCTTACTTTTCCATCATCTAAACTAATAGAAAAGCTCATCTTGAAAACAAAATACCACCGCATTTGCTGCCCTGTGTTAAGTAGTTATTTTTCTGTTACGTCTCAGGTTACTGCTACGCACTTTTAGTGCTTAATGGTCAGGTTTGACAAAAAAAACCCAACAAAACAAACAAAACCAAAAAACCCAACGACAAACAACTGAGAAACAAGGTCAACTTGTTTAGATTTGTGTTTTTAG
>NW_010408848.1:15662-36459 GCF_000710305.1 Buceros rhinoceros silvestris | reverse complement strand
AAGAAGAAGAAGTTGTTCACCTTTGAATGGACTAACATAAAAAAATAAAACATTATTTCTCCCTTGCGTTCTCCATGTACAAAGAGCGAAGTCACTCCTTTTAAGGTGACAGGGAAAATACACCCACATTTACTAAGAGCATATCTACTTTCAGTATTTCTCTTTACAATTATACAAGAGAGAATCCATCTTGAAATGGAATGGATAATAAATATCATTGTATTATATTTACTTTCTTAATACAATAAGCCAGGTATTATTTCTTACTCAAAGCCCTATGGATAACTATGAATTAAAATTATGCAAATTAAAAATATCTGTAGATGCCTTTCTAAACCTTTTATTTTTTTAACTTTAGCTGTTTTTCCCATCAGTTTTTTATTTCTATTTATAATTCACATAGAAAAGCACTTTAAGGCATGTCGTGTCATCATATAGCAATTGCGAATCAAAATAATGATGTAGACAGAATGGCCCAAGACTTCTCAAATATTGTGAAATTCTTTACCTGAAAAAAAAAAATTGATTCAGTTTATTTTTCCCAGTCCATTTCTACGGAAATAAAAGGGGAAATAAGGATTTTCGAACTTTCTTTTTCAGGCTATTTAAATAGGAGAATAACTTCCAGATCTAGTGCTCAGACTTTTAATGATATTTCAAGCACATCATGACTCTGTTATTGAGTCATGCCAGAAGGACAGAATTAACCAGCAACTATTTTTCATGGCTCAGGAATGTAGAAACTCCCAAGGTGAGATTTGCTACTTGGGACAAGTCTATACATATTGTAAGGATTTTATTCTTTTTATGTAAATTCAATTTAAACATTCAACTGAAAAAGCTGTATCATGTAATGACAATGAATAAATTATTGAGGACATATGTTGTTAATCTTCAGAATATGCTTTAATGTTGTTCATTATAAAATTCAAAACTTGGGTCCTGAAGAATTTCTGAGAATTTTGAGCCTTGTCTTCAGTGTGCTCAAAATGTAATTCCAGAAATAGGAGTAAGTAGGTAGAAATAGTCACTGGACAAAGAAGAATCTTTATTTTTTATGAAATGTATTTTAAAGAAAGGTCCTTGTGTGAGTAGAGCCTGTATTCATACTCTAAACAATTTAAGCAGTAAAATAACATGACAGTTTTAGAGGACTTATCAGCCTTAGGACCCTGTGTAATCTGGAAGGAAATAACAACCTTTTATGAAAATCTTTAGGGGACAAAATCCTCTCTGAGAGTTGTCAGCTTCTCCTCATTGAATGCACATACAGCCTGGAATGATCACACTCCAGTCACAAACATTTTACTTATATGACTAAATTTATGAGTAGATAAATCTAATCCTGATTTGTGCACAAGTTCGCTAATACTGTTGTGTTGCCTCTCTCCCTTCCTCTCCTTTTTGCTGGTGCCCTGTTTGTGCACATCGTTTATACATTCATTCATATCGTTCTGGAGTAAAACATGGATTTCCTGCTGTGAACCAGATCACAATCCATGATAGGATCCAGACCTTAAAGCATAGAGGTAAATCAGTCCAGAGCACTTACTATCATATTTTCTCCTGATGACATCAGAAAAACTTACATACTGCTAGTGAGAAAAATATTTCACCCATTGACATAAAAAATATACCATCTGGATAAAACACCTCTCCAGTGATAAGCATAATCTTTAAAAGAAGCAAAAGCAAACACATTGTGTTTGAAAGTGAGCTCTGAAACAAGAGGGTATTTTGTCTGGAGATGATACATGAAATAAAGCCATTTAACTGTTTTAGAAGCATGAGTGGATAATTTAGGTGCCTAATTTTGGCATGAGATCTGAGAAAAAAGGAAAACATCTCAAAGGATAGCAATATCATTTGAGTGGCACGAGGCACTTTGGGTGATATGGCTCATCCTGACAGAAGTCTTGTGACTCAGCTGGATTTTGTGCTCTGTTGACACCAATGAGAGATGTATGTTACATGTAGACACCCAGATTTGGATGTCTTCCAACCTCAGTTACCCAAATCAGCAAGAAGTAACCTAAAAGATCCTTGGAAAACCCTTTGGTCCCAGTTTAAGTGGCTCTCGTTCCATATTTGTAAGAATCTTAAGTTTTGAAGCTATGTGTTGCTTTTGCTTTTCTGCTATTGGGCTTTTGGGTGTTTTGTTTGCTTGTTTGAATAACCAGAGTGAACAGGATTTGGTTGCCTCAGAAGTATTATTTACTTCAGAACGCAGAGGCAAGCTGCTGCAAATGCTTCTGTATAGCTGAATGAATACGTGTATTGTCTACGTTGACCCCATTTTGCTTGCAGACTCTACCTTTCCTCTTTTCAACCCTCAAGTCTCTGAGTCCATAATTCAGAAGTGTCAAGCTACACATGAAGGATGATGGTTTATTAAATTTTCAAAATGCATTCCATATGTAACAGACCTGCTAGAAATAGTGAGAGCAGTTATTTGAAGTAAGGATCTTGCTTGTCCTATTCAATCATGACTGCAATAGCTGCAGGCAATTGCTTTGCCTATTGGCCACTCTGAATTATTGACTGGATTAGTAGATTGGGTGTAAGTTAAGAAACCCTCTTCTTTCAATATTTCTGTAAAATGGCAAGTGCAATTCTCTACTGTGGCTGTGCTCCATTCAATAAAAAATAAGGTTAAATAAAATTAAGATTGTTTACTCCCTGAACAGAAAAGACCAATGAAATTCACAGCTGGGATAGATGCTTTATTTAACCCATGCTACAAATGGAGAAAAATGTTAAAACAGTAAGTCAGATTTAAGTCTCCCACACTTTGTCAATTTGGAATTAGAAGACTTTTATATTGCTTTAGTGTATATTTTTTATTTGGCAATAAACAGAATGTCGTTGTTTCAGGATTCTTTTTTCTTCTTGTGGAGGATTAAAAACCATATTTCTCAGTCCTGGAAGGCATAAAAGCAGGAACATGCATAATATTTAGCTCTTTCCCCAGTTTGTCATCTGCCATCTTTTTTGACACTGGAATCAACTCATGCTAATTAAAGTTTTTGGTTTGTTTTGTCTTGGTTTCCAGTAAAAGAAGTTTTTTTTAAAAAAACAGAACTAAAGTCACTGCAATTTCTAATTTCAGTATGAACATATGTATTAAAAAAACCTAAACAAAACAACAACAACAAAAAAACAGCTCAGAATTTACGGACAGGTACAGCTTGACAAGTAAATGCTCAGTTACAAAGATCATTGCATTTGCCACAAATTATTTGAGATGCTACACAGCTCCATTTATGCTCACCACTAAAAATTACCACATTCATTGCAGTTTGTACCACAGTAGTTGAGTTACTGCAGTGATTTACCCATTAATTATGAGAAAGTAGGCATATGCAATCTCATAGTGCATTGTGGTTGGTGATTCTTATTGATTACTTAATGGTGACTGCCATGTCAGAATTAGTTGCTCAAGATTTTTTGCAACTAAAATGAAGATTGTGAGCTTCTGCAAATCAGCTCTAAACCTAGTTGAAACACATGCTAAAGCTGAGTTTGTGACTCCTTTGTGTCACTGGAGCCACGCAAAGCAGCCAGAGTACAGAAGTAAATCTGACCTTTGATTCTCACAATTTATTTTAGATGTTTATATTGGTTCCCATCCTGAAAATCTGAGCAGCTTGTATGCAGTGTGAATGGTAACATTGGTTCTCAGACGGTTTGTATACAAGGTACTTAAGACTCATTTTTATGTTCATGTTTTTCTTCTTTGTCTTTGCCTTTCCCTTCTGAGTGTTCTATCGCCACACATTATTGTAAGGCTAGTTTAGAAAATGCTAAGGAAGTACATTCCAGGTATTTGCTATGTACGATCTGAAGAATATTTAATACATTAAAAAGACTAGTAAGTAAAGATGCAATATTTGACATGTAATTAGTTACAAATAGACCTAATAAGCTACTGAAATGTAAAGATAAAACTTAAGAACATCCTTTATCATAGAATCATAGAACCTTATTTTTTTTAGAAGAGACTTTTAAGATCACCAAGTCCAACTGTCTACCCAACGCTTCCAAGTCACTATCATGTTCCTCGGCATCACATCTACATGTATTTTAAATACCTCCAGGAATGGTGACTCCACCACTTCCCTGGGGGAATCCTGGTCCAGTCCTTCACAACTCTTTCAGTGGAGAATTTTTTCCTAATATCCAGTCTAAACCTCCCCTGATGCAAGTTGAGACCATTTCCTTTTGTCCAGGTGATTGTTACTTGGGAGAAGAGACTGACCCCTACCTCACTACAATTTTTTTTTTAGGTAGTTGTGGAGAGTGATAAGGTCTCCCCTGAGCCTCCTTTTCTCCAGACCAAACAACCCCAGTTCCCTCAGTCACTCCTCACAGGACTTATGCTTTAGACCCTTCACCAGCTTCATTGCTCTTCTTTGTACATGCTCCAGCACCTCAATGTCGTTCTGGTAGTGAGAGGCCCAAAACTTGACACAGTATTTCAGGTATGGCCTCAGCAGTGCTAAGTACAGAAATATAATGCATATTATACTTTAAAAATATCATGAGTAGGTGGAAATTTTCTCACTAGCAACATACACAGTAGCTTTGAACTAGACTAGAGGGAATTTGGTCCTGAAGAGATCTGGACGAGCTCTGCAGCAGCTCTGCAAAGAATTTACCTAAAAGCTAAGACTTCCATTACAAGTTACAGGTGTGAATATAATTCTGAAAAATCTAACATATTATGAATCTGAGAAAACTGAAAACCGGTTTCACAAAAGCCTATCTGTTGAGAAATACCATGAGCAGCACCCATGTGTTACTGGAAAAATCCCACCTCTTAAATAATTTGGTTTCTAGCAATTTTCATGGGTCCTGAGCTGCAAAAAATAGCTTCAGCTACAATTGATAAAGCTGTTTAATGCCTCAGTTTCTCATTCACCATCTTTCTGATTTTCCTAGAAAATTTTTTAGTATTCCACAAAGTGAAATTATTTAGAATCATAGAATATATCATGTTAGAAGAGATCCATAAGGATCATCAACTCCAACTCCCTGCTCCCAGCAGGACTACCTAAAACTAACCCACATGACTATGAGCATCATCCAGATGCTCCTTGAACCCTGACAGGTTTGGTGTCATGACCACTTCTCTGGGGTGCCTGTTCCAGTGACGGACCACACTCTCAGTGAAGAACATTTTCCTGATGTCCAGTCTGAACTTCCTCTGATGCAGCTTCATTCCATTTCCTCATGTTCTATTTCTGATTTCCAGAGAAAAGAGATTAGCACTTCACCAGGTGCTGTTCCTGTTGCAGAAGGAAGTTGTAGATTGTGATGAGGTCACCCCTCAGCCTTCTCTCATCCAAGCTGAAAAAACAAGTGACATGAGCCACTCCTCCTTAAGTCTTCTCCTCAGGGCTTTTCACCACCTTCGTTGCACTCCTCTAAACACACTCTGTAGAGCAGGACTATCGCCTCCTTTGACCAGCGAGCTATGTTGTGTCTGCAAAGGGATCTGCACAGGCTGGATCAATGGGCTGAGACCAATGGTATGAAGTTCAACATGGTCAAGTGACAGCTCCTGCACTTTGGCCACAACAACTCCCTGCAATGCTACAGGCTTGGGGAAGAGTGACTGGAAATCTGCCCAGTGGAAAAGGACCTGGGGGTGTCGGTTGACAGCCAACTGAATCTGAGCCAGCAGTGTGCCCAGGTGGACAAGAAGGTCAAGAGCATCCTGGCTTGTATCAGCAATAGTGTGGCCAGCAGGAGGAGGGAAGTGATTGTCCTCATGCACTTGCCACTGGTGAGGCCACATCTTGAGTGCTGTGTCCAGTTTTGGGGCCCTCACTTCAAAAAGGACATTGAGATGCTGGAGCATATCCAGAGGAGGACAATGAAGATGGTGAAGGGTCTAGAACCCAAGTCTTATGAGGAGCGTCTGATAGAACTGGGGTTGTTTAGCCTGGAGAAGAGGAGGCTCAGGGGTGACCTTATCACTCTCTACAACTATCTAAAAGGAGGCTGCAGCGAGGTGAAGGTCTGTCTCTTCGCCCATTTGGCAAGCGGCAGGATGAAACGGCCTCAAGTTGTGCCAGGGGAGTTTTAGGTTGGATATTACAAAAAATTTCCTTACAGAGAAGGTTGTCAAACATTGGAACAGGTTTCCCAGGTAGGTGGTGGAGTCCTCATCCTTGGAACTGTTCAGTAGACATGTAGATCTGGCACAGAGGGTCATGGTTTAGGGACCCTGGTAGTGCAAGTTGAATGGTTGGATTCTATGATCTTAAAGATCTCTTCCAATCAAATGATTCTGCAGCTCTGTGATTCTGTGATGTATTCCAGGACAGGTTTGGCCCTTTTTGCTGCCAGGGAACGTGGTTGATTCATATTAAACTTTCTGTTCTTGTTTAAGAGAAAACGGGTTGGGTTGGTTTTGATGGACACCTCAAACAGCCAGTAGGGTATTCCTCCCATGTGCGTCAGTGCGTTTCACTGGTTGTGGAGGTTCTGGTGGGCTCGTTTTTTCTTTAAAAATGGTTTGCAGAGGAAACTGTACCACTTTTTTTATTCACTGCTCAAGCTGCCATAATTCCACTTTCTTGCTTGCGCTTGGGCCTGTCATTCAGTCCTGCACTTTTCTCACTGCCAGTCCACCCCTTGGCCACTCTGCATCACTGCGGTCCCGACTGCTGCAACTGCCACCATCAACTGCTTTGTCCCTTGGCCCAGCTGCTGCTTCAGAAAGAGTTCTCCTGCTGCAAGTTCTGTCATCATTTAGGTGGCCCGGCCCTGTGCTTGGACGATTGCAGCTGCCTCCGCTCCACCCCACTCGCTGCCTATCTGTGCCATGTGCTGCCACCATTCAACTGACTGGTAGCTTTTTACTGCTGCTGTTTCTTTACCTGCGGTTTGAGTGTTGTTCCCTTCCACCTTGCTGCACCAGTTCTAATCCTATATAAACTTGTTAATTTATTTTTGTTCTGTATATAATATCTTTCTATTGTTATTAAAAGTGTTTTGGTATCCTAAACTTAACAGAGACCTCACAATCTTTTTTTTTCTTTCTTTTTATCTCTTCTCTTAACCCTTTCTCCTGGAACAGGAGGAGGGATAATTAGAGAGAGAGTTCATCCTGTGACTGACCAGCCTTGGCCAACTGATGACACTTGCCATCAACAGAAACCCCCAAATCTCTTTCTGTAGGAGCCATTTCGGTTGTCCCATGTCAGCCAGAATGTTCTACAATCTAGTTACTGAATGTGATGGAAATTGTTTTAATTTACAACAACAAACAGAATGCAACTCATTCTTGCTGTATTTGGATAGTTAAGTTCCATGGAGCAATTGCTTAGAAAGGCACTTTTTGCTCCCTGGATATCTCCAAGTTGGAGCCGAGTGAGCAGAACTGAGCTGAGAGTGCTGCTGAAAAAGGTATCTACAGGAGAAATAAGCATAGGAAGAATTAACTGGAGGTCTTGAAAGGGTTTGCCCTTGAGCTAGCACATACTTGTAAGCCTGTAAAAAGTTCATCACTTCAGACTCTTATACATATAAAGGGTTGTACTGACAAACAAGCAGACATGTTTTTTTGATAAGTTTAGGGACTTCAAATGCAGTTAAATGGCCAGATCGTGCCTCCCTAATTCTAATTCTGTGAACCCTTTCACAGAAAAAAATATGTTGGGGTTTTTTTTTATTCTTCTTCTCTCTTTATAATGCTATATATGTTCATGTGGTAAAGCATATTCATAACATTCTTTGCAAGAGATAGAAATAAGCATACTTCTTTTAGAACCACTTGTGGACAGATTCTGAAGTCTTTCAATTTCCAATTTTAGCACTAAATACTAGCTACAGCTTGTCAGGCAAAACTATAATAAACTTAAAGTGATCACGTTTTATTGTGCATTGCAATGTTGAATAATATTTTTTGCCTTGTTAGAAAAGTGGGTAATATAATACTTTAACTACTGGAACATAAAAGACATCAAAGAATTAAAACTGGCTCAAAATAAAGTAAAATATTATATTCATCCTAAATTTCCATTTCCAGCATTGGTGTTCAACTGAGTGTCCTTCCTTTCCTGAGTCCCATCTCTTAATTTTCCTCTTGATATTAAAACAGTTCCTCAGCTGAATCAGGTTTTTCTGGGTAGTAGCCTGCAGTGCGTTCTCTTGGGAGGATTTAGTTGGGTGCAGTAGAGCACAGTGTTATGACCTGCTTCTGAGTTTCACATAATTGTATGTTAACAGAGTGGGTGTTGCCAGACTATTCTCTATGTCCAGGTTTCCTGGTTCCAGATTTGCTACAGATAGAGTTAACTTGAATGTTTTGCACCATGATATATATGTATACTTTTATCACATCTAATGCCTGAAGAAGAATGTGAGAGCAAAGGTGATTGGCTATAGAAAATGGACACAGTAACTTGAGCTGGCTGAAGGTGAGTCACCACCAGCTTCAGGGCTTGAAGTCAGTGCGTGCTCACTACTTCTAACTTTGCTTGCTGGGAGGAAACAATAAAAGGTGGAGTCTACAGCCTGTTTTCCCACTGTCAACACACTATTCTGCCTCACCATTACAAATCTGGCTACTACTAGGTCTGCCTGCATTTTCTATTTTTAAATCTTTGTCTTATTTCTTCTTTTCTGGTTTAAGATTAGTGGAAAACAACAGCAACATCAACGAGAAACCTCCCAGAAAACAGCCCTGAAAACAAAGAAACCAAAACACAATTCAAGTACTTGTAGACATGAAGAAATCATTGGTTTCCTTAGCAACAGAATGCAGTTCTATATTAAGAACAAGAAAGTAATTAACCCTCTAATGTGAGATAATGCTGGAAACACACGTTTAAGTCTGCACTAATTTTTGGCTATTGCTCTAGCATATTAAAATTTTAAATGATAAAGGCTAATCTCTGCTTAGCATTCCCATTAAAACAACTGGGAAATGTCCTGGAACAGTGATATATGTCATGAATGGAAAATATCCAGATTGTAAGTTGTAATTGTTGGTCCTGATAGAAGCAGCTGTGTGGTGCTGTAATTTGATTACACTGTAAGATGGTTTTCTCTCCTCTTGTGCATGAAGCTATGATATATCTTAATAGTTGTTTGGAGTGATACATTGTTATAGATTTTCTGATTCAGTCTCTGCTAATAGTTTTTCCTCATCCTTCACTAAGAAGTTAGGAGAATTGTGCCTTCTCATGTGTATTTTGGTGTGAATATGCTCCTGTGCAACTAAAATATTTACAACTAGAATTCAGAAATATATGCTTTGACAAATATAGCATGATTCCATGGAATGTTTAAACATTCCACAAACTTTAAGGACCAGAAGAGTTTTACTGATTTCTCAGTTACTGCCTATCAAGTTCGAATAAATGACTCGAACCAAATGGCTTGACCATTAAAGTACAGAATTTTGTGGACTTACAGGTGGTTGTGGCGTAATCATCTGATGCTGGAATAATTCCTGATAATGTAGGTATTAAAAATGGTGCAAAGTCTGAACCTTAGATACCATGTTGAAAAATGCTATCTATGAATTATAGAAATGACTGCAATATCTACAAATCTCTTTAGAGGATCTAATTCTATTACAGTGCAAACATACAAATTAAAGTTTAGTGATTGTTAAATATTATTAAATAATGCTGAAATAATACAGATTGATTTTAGTTCACTTTTACTGGAAGAATGGTCACATCTGATGGCTAAGAACCAAAATTAAATTTTATTTGGGAGTTAGATTTTTATATCATGTTAATGAACTTTTTGCTTTCTCATTCTTTATTTTTATAATACCGTTGGCTTAAACACCAGATAAGGAAAACTAGTCTACTTCAGTAATATCTGTGTAACTCACAGATAGTGACTTTTGTCAAAAAGGGTCAAATTTTCTCAGCATTAACAAAAGACAGGATTTTAACTTCCAGCCAAATGTTTTAATGGCCTATTCTTATTGGCTTCACAGGAGTTTATAGCAAGAATACAGCTGGCTCCAGCTTCTTTCATAGTGCTACGACAAGGCTTATTAGAATGGAAGTCAGACTCTGCTTCTGAAGTAATGATAGGAGGTATAGCATTTCAATTCTTCACTGTGAGACTCTTTCAAAAATTTTTTGATCAGGCTGGTTCAAAGTCAGTGTGTACCCCTGTTTCTAAACTGTATCTAACTGTCAAGAAGGTTGAGATTACTTATTAGATACGGTCACACTTCTGCCCTATCTGGCTGATCAGTTCTTATCCCGGTGAAGCTATGCAATTTCTCTAATTTTTTTTCTTCTTTTATTGTAAGAGAGAAATGCATTATGAGGCTACAGGCTATATGCAATGCTTTGTAAACAGAAAAAACATTTCTAAACTTTTTACTCCATAGTCACAGGTAGGATCATCTCTCAAAGTTTTATTCTTTTCCTCATATAAGAAAAAAGCTATAAAAGAGTTCTATGCAGAATTCTGTCATGATACCTGTCATTTACAGTTTTCATGTTATATGATATGTATCAATATATATATGGAAGAATATATATGTAAGTATATGCACATGGAGGGTTTTTTGTTTGTTTTCTTCTGGAATATAAACTTTCAACACTAATGAAAAGCAAGTCTTAAAACCTTTTTAGTCAGAATGACCAAAATTAATTTTCAGTGGAAAATTTTTAGTTATACTTTGTGAGAGTACTGTTCAAATATAGCCCTCTTAGATTTTTATATACGATGATGTTTTAAGCAGGCTATTTGTTGTAAATATTCATAGGAAACCCAGATTTATACATCCAGTTTTCACCTGAAGGGGTTAAATCGCTTGTTCTCTGGCCTAGAACACTGATTTATAAACATGTATAAAATAACTGAGAAGTGGGAAGGAGGGAGGAAGGGAGGGAGGGAGGGAGGGAGGAAGGAGACATAAAAGCGAGAAAGAAAGAAAAGGAAAATTATTTCTCACACTGCTATTTGTAAACTTTATCTTGATCATAGTGTATTCTTATCCATCTTTTATCACCTGAATATAAGGAGGAGATATTTTACAATGGGGGTCATATGATATAGCAACGGATTGCCCAGAGAAAATATGGGCACCCCATTGGAACTGTGCAAGGTCAGACTGGACACAACTTTTGGCACCCTGATCTAGTGCAAGGTGTCCTTGTCCATGGCAGGTGTCTTGGACTAGATGATCTTTTAAGGCTCTTTCCAAACCAAACCATTCTATGATTCTATGATTGATTCTATCATTCTATGATTCTGTGTTCGCAGTAGACTCATAGATAACAGCTGTGAAAACATAAACTGTACTAACATCTATTTTGTTTGATATCCTATGGACTTCCATATCTAGGATTTAAATCTCTTCATTTACTGGATGACATATTAACATTTTTCACAAAAGTCCTTTCAGGATTTATGTTGAACTTCATCCCCAGGTCTCTTCCTTGTTCCCTGTGGATCATGTCATCTTAGTTGCTTACAGCCAGTTGCTCTACGTAAAAACAGGTGTTATAAAATCCCAACAGTGGGCACCATCATTCTTGACTCTCATATTTCCAACTGCTGGAACCACTCCACATCATCTTGCTATTCTCAGAGATGCAGTTCTTTTTCAGCTATATCCTCTGTACTTAAAGTTCATTTCCTTCTCTACAGTTAAAGGAAGAGTGAAAGCAGAGATCATCATGTAATGATTCATGAGGGGGACATCTTTCATCAGACTGCTTTCTGAATTGAACTCAGATCTCTTTCTGATTGTAAGAGTATAGATTGCTTGGATCACAACAAAGAAGGAGGTGAGAAAATAAAATTTAGTCTTTTGAGTCCATGAAAACCAAATACGAACAAATAATTTTTAAGTGTAAAGTTAATTAATGTCTCGATGAAGCAAATAATTTGCGATATCCTCCTAAAAAATAATCATGATCATATGTGTTTTATTTCTTTTCATTTTTGTATGTATGTATGTGCTTCAGTGTGTGCAGAGGGTAGGAGGTCATTAAGTTCCAAATATATCCTGATAGATGGGGAATAGATGCTTTCTTCACCTGTAGTGAAAGATTAGTACTTTTCAATGAAACAACAGCTATAGTCAGGTATTAGATTTCAGGACATATCAAAAGTGAGTACGTTTGATGAGAATAGATTCGATGCTCTAGAGAGAAAATAGACTGAAAACCTAACTGAATTCAGATATGGATAGGTAGACAGTAAGAAAGATTATATGATTTTACTGACAAATAAAGATGGTATGATTTCAATGTCCTAGAGAGACACAGTAGATTCTTTGCAGTACCTAGCATCAACAACTTGACATTTACAGCATAGGTTGTTAAAATGTCTTCATAATGTATTAGAACATATCAGAAGTTTTCTGAATGGAGGACAGTAAAGTGAATATTTGAAATGCATGTTACACATGTAACTTCCTGACTTCTTTGTTTGATGTAGGTTTACGTTCAAATCTGAACTTTTTAGCTTATATTTGCAATTATTTAGGAGTTACATTTATATTCATGTTATAATATTGATCCAGCCATGACGTACTTACTGCTGACTCTCTTGAGGGACAAGAGGACTTGAAGAAGGATCTGGATAGATTGGAGCATTGGGTAACTACCACGAAATTTAACCAGTCCAAGTGCCAGGTTCTGCATCTAGGATGGAGAATACTGCCAGGCAGAAATATAATTTGAAAGAGGAGCAGCTGGAGAGCCGCCCTGCAGAAAGTGTTCTTGGGAGTGCTGGTTAACAGCAGGCTCAATATGAGTTAGCCCTGGCAACCAAGAGGGCAAACCACATCCTGGGGTGCATCAAACACGGCATAATCGCCAGTAAAAAGAGGTGACAATCCCATCGTGTTCAGTGTCAGTGCAGCTTCACCATGAGTACTGAGTGCAGTCCTGGGCCTCACAAGTCAAGAAGGATGTTGAAATACTCAAATACACCCAGAGGAGGGCAACAAAGCTGATGAAAGGGCTGGAAGGCATGTCCCATGAGGAGCCTAATTCAGACAAAAGGAGGCTGAGGGGCAACCTAATTGCTCTCTCCAGCTTCCTGAGGAGGGAAAGTGTAGAGGGAGGTGCTGATCTCTTCTCCCTGGTATCCAGTGATAGGATATGAAAGACTGGTTCAAAGCTGTGCCAGGGAAGGTTTAGAATGGATGTTAGGAAGCATTTCTTTACCAAGAAAGTGGCCAAACACTGGAACAGGCTTCCTAGAGAGGTGGTTGATGCCCCAAGCCTGTCAGTGTTCAAGAGGCATTTGGATAATGCCGTTAACATAATGTTTCACGTTTTGGTCAGCCCTGAGGTGTAGTCAAGGGTTAGAGCTGGACTGGCTACTGGAAGAATGACAGATGCTCTCTATTATCCCCTCTCCAATTCCCCCTCTTCCCCGCCCTTCCCAAAGAGAGGAAAGACAAAAGGAGCAACGGAGAGAGACTTATGAAAAATAAAACTGCTTTAATGAGAATAATAATAACAAAATAAAATGCATACAAATATATACAATACCACTACCAAACCCAACCCCCCTCATGGCAACAACGTCACTGTCACCACTGATGCTGCAGGGCAGGCACTGGAGAAGACCCAGGATGGGCTCAGCAGCAGATGAGAACCAGATGCAGGAGCTGGATTCCAGAACTGGATTCAGGGATGCACGGCCTGGGATTGAAGGCAGAAGAGACAGAGTGCTCCTTGGACACTAGCCATTGAAGAAGTGAGCTTGAAATTCGTGATCCTTCAGCTGTATACTGAATATAACATATAAGGCATGGAACACCTTGTTGGTCAGTGTAGGGTCACCTGTCCTGCCCGCTCCTCCCCACAGGTGCAGCCTCTCACTTACTACATCCTCACCATGGCACACAGGATTTAGCAGTGACCTTGGTCTACACAGGAGCAAGTATCAGCAAGAGCCTTTCTGCACCCCAACCCCTGGTAGTAACTGTAACATCAAGAGTTATCACTACTAGGAGCAGACACTGTCTGCAAAAACATGCCGTTAACTTCAGAAAGTGTCATCACTTAGAAGAGACTGAGCTGGAAAGTAAAATCACTGAACAGAATGAGTTCTGTTCTAACTTAAACCAGGACAAGTTGCGCTAGATGATCTTTGTAAGTCTCTTCCAGTGGAAATAATCTATTGCATTTTATTGTATTGTACTGCATTCTATTCTATTCTATTCTATTCTATTCTATTCTATTCTATAAATTACAGAGGAGAAAGCTTGTGATGTACAGTTTGCTTTTCCTACATTCATGAGCCATATGCATACTCAGTAAAGTATGCTTGTGTGATTAATCAATTCCAGCTGCTAAATTGATAAATCAAGGAAAACCTCCAAGGATTTCTTTTTTTTTTTTTCATGAAAAGGGTAGGACAACCAAGATAATTTGACATTATTTCATTTGACTGACATTTCATTTTACTCATCCATATAAAAAGCATCTTCCTCCAGCAGATTTCTAGCCCCTCAGCCTTTTTTTTTTTTATTTCCCCAGCAGGGAACACATAGAGAATTTAGCCTCGTTTGTAAATACTTTCAGCAGTCCCCACGCTGCGGTTGCCAGAGCTTTTACTCCCAGTGCCAGCACAGCACACGTAACACAGCTATGGCTGTGTCTGGGGCAGCATTACGCTAGGAACCATTTCGATGGGAAGCAGCGTTCCTCTTGTGAAAAGCACTGGCCCCTGCAGTTCCATTCCGTGCTGCACCACAGCCCAAAGAGAAGAACAGGTCTTACACATTACATGCCTTTTGCCCCCTGCTTCGTGCTCAGTGTTGATGATAAATGAGAAATCTATCTCAGCGTTTAAGGAGATGAGTTTTTGGCATAAGTACCAATAAGCTGGCAGCCATCTGAAGAAAGCATAACCAGCTTTCTCCACAGCATCTTACACAGCAGGTCAAGTCCCAATGCATACAATTGCTTACATATGGGCTAGTTTCCCTTTTTTAAAATTTGAATCATGTTAACAGATGTTCGTTGCAGGCTACCTTGCCTTTATCTCTGGCATGGTCTGCCGGGTCTCACTGCTCAGTCTCACTCGGTATTTCAAAAACGCTGTTCCCACATCTTGCTTTGACACAGCTCTTTGATCTGCTTCAGCACTAGAAACACACACAGTGAGAAGAAAACCCTACCCTTAGTGAGAAGGAGCTTAAGAAGGCTACAAAAAATGTTTTTTTAGTCTAACTAGTGATTCCCAGGCAGTCTAGACTAACAGATTGTTTTGAAACCTTGACATTTCTCCTGAACCACTAAGCACTGTGCCACTAAGCAATGTACCTTCCACCAGCCAAGGGACATATTGAATTATAGATAGAAGTGATCACTCCCAAATAAGAAGGAAAGTAAGAGTATCTACCAAATGAGATCCAGACTGAAATGAAGTAATCCATGGGGGTTATTCTAGAAGACCGTTACCTAAAATATTAATTGTGGAACAGGACAGATAAATACAAGAATGTCAAAGGCAGATAAAAGGAAACAAGACAAACCTATCACAGGACAACGAAAAGCACATTATAGTGAGAAACATATTACAGTCAACATAACTGCACTTGTTTATATGAAAGTTAAACATTCTTGGAAGTACTTTTTTAAACCATTGAACCATCTTTCTCAAAAAATCATCAAAACAGAGAAAGTGGGGAAAAAAAACAAACACATGAAGAAAGCAAAGCATATTCACCTCAACTGAAATGAATAGTCTACATGTAAACTGAACACCAAAAAAACCCAGAACTAGTATTTGACTTCCATTGCAATACCACTGAGGATCCTGTTTATCCTTTAACAGCCAGTAATGAGCTGACATAGAAGTTTGAAGCCTTATGTCTGACACATAACGAAAGAAAACACTTTTTCTGATTTTTTCTTTTATTTCTTCTGACACAAACATTGTTTCCCACCTGTTCAAATATTTTGTCAGTACTATTTAAAATCGCAAAGGGAAGTGACATCTGTCTTTCTCCAGAAAGTAATACATCCTTTGCACCTTCCCAATCCAAACTGATCATGCTATCTTCCTGCCAGCTGTTGATGAGAGATTAAATGCCATCATGTTTTGAACTACCTCATTCATCGTCATGGTTTGGCTTCGTGGACGAAGATTTGGGAAGGGCTTTACCCATGCTTACTGCAAGTGTGCTGATGGCTGAAAGGGCCAATGCGGGATAGGCAAGACCGGTTGCAAAAAGCACCATGGAAAGTCTCATTAAGATCATCATAAAGGTACTGGTGATAATGGATTGTCAATGACATTATCCTTTCCTCAAGAGTATAAATATATAGATCAAGCCATCCATTCTTCAGGGTATTTTGTAAGAAACTTTATCACAATAAGATCATTCATAGAAAGTATTGTAATAGAGGAAGACCAAAAAATACCCAATTAGCATGGGTGATGAAGGTGCTGAGTTACTGAGAGTCCCGAAAACTGCAGGAAATGCAGAGGAACACTAGAAAGAATTTGTGAAAGTTTAGGGGAATATGGATAAGAAGGTATGGGGAAAAAAAATGAACATAATAAAGATTTGGCTTAGTTCTCTTGTCCCCCCTCAAATTATTGTTTTGTTTCCAGTGATATAATGTGTGCAAAATGATTCAAAGAGGAAGAGATTCGAATTCAAAGAGAAAGAGATATAATTAAAATACCAGCAAACCAGGTAGCATCACTACAGTTGTATGGCCAGTTTAGGCTATACATCTATTTTAGGGGACCCAAGAATATTTCCCCTTTCATACATTTGTGTTTCATGCAAACCTTGTCCTCAGTATAAGAGTCCAACCTCAGATTCCAGCCTTCTTCTGATCCTCACAATTATTCGTAGAGAAAGGAAATTCTGGAGACCTCAGTCTTCACTGGGAAGACCAGAGTTCAGGAATCCCAGGTCTCAGAGACCAAGGGTAAAATCTGGAGAAAAGAAATTGTACCCTTGGTAGAAAAGGATCAGATCAGGGAATATCTAAGTAAACAGGACACACATAAGACCATGAACCGTGATGGGAATCACCCATGAGTGTTGAGAGAGCTGGTAGATGTCATTGTGAGGCCATACTTGATGATTTCTAAATAATCGTGGCAGTTGGAAGAGTTGCCGTAGGCTGGAGGAAAGCAAATGTCACTTTTATCTTCAAGCACGGCAAGAAGAAGGACCCAGGAAACTTCAGGCTGGTTAGATGCACCTTGATCCTAGCAAAGGTAATGGAATAACAAAGCCTCAAAACTGTTTACAAGCACATGAAGGACAAAAAATTCACCAGAAGTAGACCGCATGGATTCACCAAGGGGAAGGCATACTTGACAAACTTGATAAACTTCTATGATGAAATGACAGGCCTCGTAGATAAGGGGAGAGCAGTGGATACTATCCAACTGGACTTCAGTAAAGTCTTTGACACTGTCTTACATAAGATCTTCATAGAATGTGTTTAAGTACGGGCTGGATGAGCAGACGGTAAGATGGACTGAAAACAAATTGAACAGGGCCCGAAGATGATGATCAGTGATAAGATATCTGATCGGAAACCACAACCAGCAGTTACTCTAGGGACTGATACTGGGTCTTTAACATAAAATCACAAAACCCTAGAATATTGTCTTTTAAACATGAAATCACAAAACCATAAAATAGTTTGGGATGGAAGGACCCTTTAAAGATCATTTAGTCCATGCCACCTGCCATGGACAGGGACACCTTGCACTAGATAAGGGTACCAAAAGTCACGTCTAGTCTGACCTTGCACAGTTCCAATGGTGGGGTGCCCACAATTTCTCTGGGCAATCTGTTCCCGTGTCTCACCACCCTTATGTAAAAAATAAATTCTTCCTTATGTTCAATCTAAATCTACCCTTTTTCAGTTTAAAACTGTTGTACCTTGTCCTGTCATTAAATGCCTTTGGAAAAAAGTCTTTCTCTGTCTTTGTTATAAACCGCCTTTAAGTATTCAAAGTCGGCAATAAGGTCTCCCTGCAGCCCTCTTTTGTCCGGGCTGAACACCTCCAATTTTTTCAGCCTGTCCTCAGACGGGAAGTGTTCCATCTCTCTGATCATTTTTGTGGCCCTTCTGTGGACCCTCTCCAACAGGTTGATGACTTTCTTGTGCTGAGGTCTCCAGAGGCTGAGACAATACTCCAGGTGAGGTCTCACCAGAGTGGAGTAGGGTGGCAGGATCACCTCCCTCATCCTGTTGGCCACACTGCCTTTTATGCAGCCCAGGATATAATTGGCTTTCAGGGCTGCAAGCACACATTGCTAGCTCATGTCCAATTTTTCATCCTCCAGTACTCCCAAGTCCTTCTGTGCAGGGCTGCTCTCAATCACATCATCCCATAGCCTGTATTGATATTTCCCTGATCCAGGTGCAGAACCTTGCACTTGGCCTTATTGAGGCTCACACAGTCCCATTTCTCAAGCTTGTCCAGGTCCATCCCTCTGGCATGTCTGCCTCACCCTCAGCTTGGTATTGTCTGCAAACTATGTCATTAATGAGGATATTAAACAACACTGGTCCCAGTAAAGATCCCTGAGGGGCACCACTTGTCACTGATCTCTCTCAGGACACAGAGCCATTGACCACTACCCTCTAGATGTGACCATCCAAACAATTCATTATCTAGCAAACAGTCCACCCATCAAATTTGTATCTCTTCAATTTAGAGAGAACTTCAATTTAGAGGACTTGCCCTTGGTGAAGCCATGCTGGCTGTCTTGAATCACCTTCCTGTCCTCCATGTGCCTTAGCATAACATCTAGGAGGATCTGTTCCATGATCTTTCCAATTTTTAATTTTTATTATTTTTTATATGTTACTTAAAGAACTGGAAAGGCAGATCTGATGACTTGTTTTTTGCTTTCCCTTCTTTTGTATTGTTTTTTCACAAGTTTTGTCTGCATTGATAGACTTCTCTGTCCTAGAATTTTAAAGACTTTTATTAAGTGACTAAATAGTTCAGGGTTTTTTCTATGTGTCTAACACTATCACCACTCTAACAAAAACATACAACAGCAGATGAAAATGCTGTGTAAAAGAGCACAGTATTAACAGAGCTTCTCACATCGGTCCAGCTTTCATTGCTCTTTGTAATAAGCTAAAGAATAGACTTTGGGAGGTCAGACACACATTGATTTGGTCTCATGATTGTGATTAGTATGTTGGCTAGCACGAGATCGTTGTTGAACAGAAAGATACAAAATGCAGTTCTTCTTAGAAAACAGGTGTGGTAGGTTGAAGGCAGACACACTTTCAGCATTGCATGAAGTGTGCTCATAGATCATGTAGTCAGGTGGCTGGGGGATATTTGCAGAAGTATTCATGCAAGTCTGTTGCTTCATCTCAAGGCCTTGTTTATTAAGCTGGGTACTGTGTTGTAGAGCCAGTTATGATGAAGTAGGTGTGCACAGGAATGTGCACGTTAGAGAAGAAGACTTAATGAAAATTCAACCTTGTCCCTCATAACTGAACCCTCTCAGAATTTGCATGGAGCTGCAAAGGTTCAAGGAAGGAGAGCAATTTTATATGAATTTTGTAGGAATATGAGATACTTCAGTAGCAGTATGCACTGTCATTAATAAAATTCTGGTTTGAATGAGGAGATTTTCACTGTGCAAAATATAGGCTTTTTTTATGTCTCCAAGTGTATGCTGGTGGAAAAGAACTATCATGGGGTCCCCCATGATTGGTCACAGTGTATAGTCTCATTTAAGTAACAGGTAGGTGGACCTTAGCATGTCTTGCCTTTATGTCTGTTTACTTCTAAAGCCATACATTTTTCCTTTCTGTTCTTCTCCCACGTCAAAGAATCAGATGACACTTTACCATATGTGCTTCTTCATTGTTGTCTTATCTGCTGTGACTTCTAACAGTAATCACAGTTATGATTTGGACTCTCTTCATGATGGAATCTCACAATTCTACCTATGTTATCATATTAGAAAGGTTCTTTTGGGGACAGTTTTACCTCATGTCTGTAGTTAATTGTGTGATAGGTACTGAGGTTAACATCGGTGTGCTCTCCCAATAGTACCAAACATCAGTCACAAGCCAAAACTCTAGGTAGAGCACCCCCGGGGCAAATGAGATGCACGTCCCTCCAACAGGTCCCACATGCACAGGAGTTTTTTAGCAAAAGCAAGAAGACCTGAGACAATTAGGAAAAAAATCTTAACACCTGATAGGTATGTTGTAGGTGCCTCATGTCAGGGAAGAACCAGAGCAGGGCTGCTCCACAAGAGATGACACAATGGGGGTTGAAACAAGCTATACTTGCTCAAGCAGGGCAGCAACTGCATTCTGGCAGTCTGCAGTCCCACAGTACCTGCACAGGGAGAGCAGGGTCAGGATGATGATGGTGACGGTAGTAGGTTCACAGGCCCACAACCAGTAGGCAAAGGGAGTCATTTGGTCCCAGGTCATACTGGCTTGTCCTGCCAAGTCATGAACACCAGGGGATGATGCTGGATGCTGATCTGCCTACAGTGTGGCTCAGAACTTGATTGGGTACTCTAGGCTGGGGTGCAATAGTGTTCCTGGGGTCATGGACAGGGACTTCACATGAGGCTAGGCAGGGTCATGGATACTTGTGGGTGTACTGAGGACCCTAGACCCAGTACCCAAAATTGGCATGAAGCTTCTTCCTGATATTTATGTGCTGTGCTTGCACAGTTCTAGAGCCATAATGGAACATGGTAAGTCACACCCCAGTCCCTCTTGCTTTGTGCCCCCCAAGTGGCTAAAGATATATCCATATGCTGTAGTAGGAACCATTGTTCCTAGGAGCAATGGTTTATTTTCTACAG
>NW_010408848.1:11512-15467 GCF_000710305.1 Buceros rhinoceros silvestris | reverse complement strand
GAGTTAGAGTTTATTATCAACCTACAACAAATTTGAACTAATAACTTTGAGAAAAACTCATACTTGACTATTATTCTCTTAAGCCACCAAATACTTTGTGTAGTCTTATAAGGATTCTTAAAGTATTATGTTAGGTTAAGAGCAAAGTAAACAAGAGTTTTAAATGACCGTATTTAAAAAAAATTCAATTTTTATTACCTCTGTCATTGTCTTTGGAAATGTAGAAAATTATAATTATAAAGCAAGTATGTAATGGAAAAAGTTTACTTTTTTTGAACTTAGTTGATTCATTTTGCTTTGTTTTCTATAGCCACCTAGTGAGACACTAGTGACAAAATTGGTGGTTGCTGACACTCTAATTTGAATGTTACTACATTCAAATGTAATGGCCTTTCATATTTTCAAAGACTTCAGTGTCTACCCGTAGCTCTGTGACAATAAGTTAGTCATGTAGGGTAAGCTTTAATTCAGGCGCAGTTTCAGGTATGTAACAAGCCTCGCTTTCACCGTTCAGCATTTGCTTGAACAATTTCCTTTGATATTAAATGACATGCCCTATTTCTTCACCACAGATGAGCTTCATTTCAAAAAGTAGGGAGAAATTAGGTCTTTTTTGCATCTCTCTCTCTTCCTTCAATATCAATTTATTTGATATTTCCTACGTCCGTAAGTACTCTTCTGTGGACGAGAACTAGCTTATTTAGGGACATTATGATAAAGGAGACCAGAAACCTAAGCTTCTGGGGAGAAGGTAGAACTCTTATCACAAGAACATCTAGACAAAGCAGCAACTTGTGACTAATTTTCTTAATGGGACTTCCACGGTTTTCATAGAAAACTGAAAGCACTCCAGAGGTCATGGACACATGGACTCAGCAGCACTGCAAGTTTGTCGTTTATTTTTTAACCATTAGGTAAATGGCATTATCATGATGGCTATGATGATTTCAGTGAGATCATTTACATCCTATCTTCTTATTTGTCACCTGCCACCTGAAATAAAGGCAGAACAATTCATAACAGCACTGTCTGGGAGTCTCAAACCCAGAATGTACAAAGCTGTCAAAGTACTCTGTATTTTACATGGTCCATAATCTGCAGGAGCCTCTCCACTATGGGTGCTTGTAGTATGGGTATCCATTTCAGAGGGCCTTCAAAGAAATTGTCAGTGGTGCCAGGGGTTGTATCTGACATAAATGAAAGAACTTATTCAAGAAAAAAACTACATCCATCCCCTTTATGCTTTTCACTGTTAAGTATAGAACATTTTCTTGGTTATCCCATGCAGACAAATTATGTTGTCTCACCTAGAAAGGCTGTTGGCAAGGCATAAATTCTAAAAGCCAACTTACGATTAAGTCCAGAAGGACTGAAGAGGAAAAGAGAGAAAGAGAACACTTTCAAATGAAGGTCAAATCCTTCTTACAGGTCAAATCCTTCTTACATATGCATTGTATACTTAGAAAAAGCATGGTACCTGAGGAAGGTCAGGGCTTTCTCAACAAAATTAGCTGAGATTAAGCACCATCATGTTTCACAACACCGGAAGAGAAGCCACTCTTGCTTTCTGGGGCCATCTGGAACTTCTCAAACCCCATTCAGTTTAAATAAACTTCAGGCTGTGGGTTTGGGGCAGATTCCTCAGAGGAAGACAGACAACGTAGCCATAAATCATATTGTATTATAGCACTTAAAAGGACCTGAGAAATCAAAAGTACTTCAACAGGTGTACTTAGACCAACAATAAGAAAAACAGAGCCACTGACACCTCTCTCCTAGTTTGAAAGCTACTGTAGAAATTGTGTGAAAGTTGGTATTGCAGAGCTGCAAGATTCATGCTTCTTCACAGGGTCAGAACAGTCTCACAATACTTAAATTTATATCAATTTGTGCAGTGAACACCTGTGGGCATAACTGACCTCATAACTCTTGAATTGTTGAGTAGTTACTGGTAAAGAGTCCACCCAAAGCTCTGCAGGTGATTTACATCTGTTTACCCGTTACCTAGTACTCCAGAGACAGATCCACCCTATAGTGGATTTGCTGGAGGATTTGGGGAAAGGAAGAAGAACACAAAGACAGTTTGACTTTGTCTCTTGTTTGCTGGTTAGCTCACAGATAGAATTTCAGTGAGTATTTGAACAATAATCCTGGGAAATTGAAGTTCTGAGGCCCCCAAAGGAAGTGCTTAAGAGACAAGAGCACAGAAATGTTCCTGTCAGGCTGTCAAAGGACAGAGCAATAGAGGGTTTCTCCCGATTTTCTGAAAAGATATTACCAATTTAAGTACATTGCATACAGAAATTTCCCGAGATATGGGTCATCTACACAGAATCATCAACACTATCACTGTCTTTTATGTGTAACTCAAGTATTGGCATATTTGCACAGTCAAATTTCCTAGCATGATTCTGCTAAAGCTAACAGAGTTAAATCAACAAGAAACATGACATCTCCTTTATGTTATGCATTTACAGGTAGAATCATAGATCTGTATTATCAGTTCACTTAGAGTAGTAGACATGCATTATTTCACACTTGTTTGGAAATACACTTCAAAAGAAGAAAGATATTAAAAATTTTTAAGAAGTGATTTGCAATAGTGGAGCACTGCAGAAATGAACACGTTTTTGGAAGAAATTCAGTGTTTTCAGGAAATGTGTTTGCTTGCCATTACAGTTATGGTATACCTGAAAAGCAGGACTGTGACAGTTTAATGAAAAACCAGCTATACTCTATGCCAGAAATACTTAAAGTGTTTACCAGTGGAGGAGGAAATGGTAAAAATCCAAACATTTTAGTAAATTTACTGCATTTTTCCTTTAGGTCTTCAATATCACCTGTCAAAAAATCACAAGAAGCAACGATATCATTTGGTTGTTTGTAAAATGTGTGACTTCTATGTATATAACTTTAGCTTGCTAAGCCCTTATCTCTTTTCTAACAACAAAGCACACTTCAAAGGTGATTTGAAGCCTTTAAAATAGATTTGGCTTTAGTTTCTTGTCTCTCACGAACCTTTTTAAAAGCACCCTACAGATTCTGAAGACAGCCTGTACTGTAATAGGCTTTCTGCAATCACAGGACAGTTCTCATGCCTCCTTGTTTTCTTCACTTCTTTTCACTCATCATTCTACAAAGTTTATTTTGTTTAGTACCAAAACACTCATCTGATTTCCAAATCTCAGCTATTACCATTCTAATTCTCTGTAGGTTAATACTTAAGCAACAAAACTGTGTTTAAACAACCTTAAAAGACCGAGCTCTACTTCATTTCTATATAGACACAATTGGTTAAACTTTTAATAACAGAAATTGACAGAGGAAATCTAAGGCCCCGTTAACCACATAACGTCAGCAATTTTACCTGAATGGGAAATGCGTTCTGTAAATTTTTTTCCCATTCTTCTGCTCACCCCCTCAGAGTAATTAGATACAGTCTTTTCACTTCTGAAGTATCAGTGGCACTATGCTTTTAGCATATGTATTGAAAAACACAAAGGGGTTTTTTTTTATTATTCATTGATTGGTTTTCTTCTTATTTCTCTGCCAATTTAATCTCTGCTATCTCATCACTAAAGGAGTTTCAGCAAGCTGAGAGTCATGACCAAGCACAGATGTAACAATCCCAGTAATACTAACAGCCTTCTGGGGCTGAAATTACTCTAGCAGAATATCTGGTTTATTTTAACATATTTCTCTACTTTCACTCTGGCTTTCCATAAAATAAAACTTCAAGAAAAGTGAATTACACTAATTACTACACATTGGAATATTGGAACTCTGTTCTCAACCACCACCCCAGTCTACAGCAAATGACCCCCATCAAGAAATGATGGAAAAAATATTTAGATTGCATAGTAGAGCAATTTGTATGGCAGTTCTCTGTTTTTCCTTCATGATTGTCAGATTTATTTCCAGATATAAAATAACCCCGAATTGTGTATGTGTAGGG
>NW_010408848.1:9776-11398 GCF_000710305.1 Buceros rhinoceros silvestris | reverse complement strand
TGTAGGGAAGAGTGTTCTTTCCTAACACAGTCGGACAAGATTCCTGATGTTCCTGCTCATCCCGTGATAGACAAGAAATCGCAGAAATTGTGTCCTTAATAACCCCACAGTCCCCATCTCCAGGTGTTTTTCAAACATGATATGTGAATGCTAAGTTCTAATACTGTACTGTAATCAAACAGTTCAACTAAGTTAATGCATATGTAGTTAAAAACAGGGCAAAAGAGCAGCAAATATTTTATCATATTTAATTTTGCTATTTTTCCCATGAATTTTTAAATTTATTTTTTCCTAACATTCTTCATTTATCTTGCAATTTTAGTATAATTTCCCTATTGTGAGCTAACTGGCATTTGACATGTACGACAGATCATTATTCTTTGAAAATTCTTATTAGTTTCATGAAATCACTTTTGCCATTGTTTTCATGAAACTAATTAAAGTTTCACACATCATGAGAACTATTTGGAAACTTAGGCATTGTACTACTTGACTGCTCTGCTCAGACATCACATGAAATATCTAACTGATTGGGTCATTACATGAAATTTGAAGCATTACTCTTCCAGTCAGATTAGTAATATTAATTTCTGATATTGCTGTAACAACTAGAATTGGAACATATAAATTGGAACATTCGTCTGCACCATGTAAATTTTGTACTTGAACAATATATGAATATATGAACATCATGAATAAACAAAAAAAATTATTCTGAGAAGAACATAAACTTCATAGGCTTTGTCAGGATTTGTCAATCAAAAATGTGAAACTTAAGTAATACAGTGTGTTTCACGTTCAGTAGATTGAATATGGGGAAAAGGCAAAACATTTTACATGTCAAGGACCAAACACTCTCATACAGAATGTTCTCTGATACAAATCATTGAAAGTAAATAAATACTGTTCAGGGAAAGATCAATTCCTTGAGAAGAATTCATACAGATTATATATTTACAACAGTAAATGGTAAGATTTTTAAGCAATTTAAGTTTTCCTGAATGTCTTTGTATGTGGAGCAATAGGTGGACCTCAAACCAGCAATTGTAGAAGATACCTGTTAGGTACTGAGGAATTAAACCTTTTTTTTTTTTCTCCATACCATTCTAGATTTATGAGCTAGTCAGTTTAACTCTACACTATGAGCAGCTGACTTGACTATGAGCAATACTGTATTGTCGGCATACCTGAAAGAAACCATTACGGGACAGGTAGTAATATGAAGAACTTTAATTTTTTCGTGTCACTAAGAATTATGAATTCATTGTATTTTCATTGCTCATGTAAAGACACCTTGAAGGAGTTTCCACTGCTTCAAAAATCAAACAACCGCTTAAAAACGCCTGAAGCTGCATATAAAATAATGGCAATGATGAAAACAATAGACACTGAAAAATGCAGGCATAGTCTACAATAAGCAATCTGGACTCTCAGGAATATCTTAGACTCATAACATTTACTAATTTCTTTAACATAACATGTTAAATGACCAAAGCTTGCAGTCTCTCCCTTCACCTCTTTCTACATCCCAGAATGCAAGCAAAACAAGTAAATTTCAGTGAGATAGTGTGGCTGTAATAAACATTATTGACATTTTTTACCAAGTGCCTGTCAGTCTTTCC
>NW_010408848.1:0-9686 GCF_000710305.1 Buceros rhinoceros silvestris | reverse complement strand
GTGCCTTTTTACTATAGTTGTAGTGAATCATTTGCCCCCATGGGCTTGTGATATTTAGGTCCCATGCTAACTGCTGTTCACCCATTAGGCTTTCAATGAAGACACTGCTTAAAAAAAACCTGCTAAAAAGGCACCACTGAGCCACAGGGAAATTCAAACTGCTCTGAATTCTGGAGCAAACAGAGCTGCTAAAATCATTGGATAAAGTTCAAAATGAGATCATTTCAGCTCAGTCTTCTTCAGAATGTGATTTATTCTCTTTTGTTTTGTAGTAATTTGTTGTCTGTTATTTTTCCTGAAATGGACTGCTATAAATGTGCACAAAGGTTTGAGAATCTCGGGGTTTTGTAATAAAAAGGAAGTAACAACTTCAATAAAATAAAATTGGAGAGAATGCTTTCCAGATATGTTGCTTTCCGTCTTGAGGTCTCAACGTGCATCACTAGGATTTATGTTGAACTGATTCTTACAGCAATTTTGATAAGCAGGCACCATCCCGTTTTAGATACAGGAGCATTAAAACAAAATTCCTATAAGAACCAGTCTAAGTTGTGCCTTCTGTAGTCACATTCCTCTTCCAGCTCTACATGGCAACACCATTCCCTTGTGCCTCAACCAGATGCATTTCAGACTCTAAATGAGCTGGTTCAGAGAGATGCAGAGACAGAAAACAAATCACATTTCTACAGACTCAGTTTACAGACAGATTGTTTCTTCCAGATCAGTCACTGCAGTCTTCAACTCATTGTCAAACCACAAAGGCAAAAAAGGAGGCTGGGAGAGGAGGTTAGAGCAGGACTGCAATGGCCTTGCCTTATTTCAGTATGAATTGCCGTGGGACTGTACCCTGAGCCACAAAGGCGTACGTCCCAGAGCAATTCACAGGTTTCCTCTTTCTATGTCTGGGACAGAAAGATTACACAAATTGCCCAAATTCAGGCTTGAAATCTGTGGTCAGCTTCAGTTCTGACATAACCGGTCAAGTGGCATTCCCCAGGGCTCAGTGTTGGGGCCTTTTCTCTTTAACATCTTCCTCCATGATCTGGATGAGGTAATCGAGTGCACCCTCAGTAAGACTGCAGATGACACCAAGTTACGTGGACATGTCTATCTGCATGGTCAAAAGGTCAGAAGGCTTTACAGAGAGATCTGAACAGGCTGGATCAATGGCCTGAGACCAATGGTATGAAGTTCAACATGGCCAAGTGCCGAGTCCTGCACTTGGGCCACAACAACCCCCTGTAATGCTACAGGCTTGGGGAGGAGCAGCTGAAAAGTTGCCCAGCAGAAGAGGACGTGGGGGTGTTGGTTGACAGCCAACCGAATCTGAGCCAGCAGTGTGCCCAGGTGGCCAAGAAGGCCAAGAGCATCCTGGCTCATATCAGCAATAACATGTCCAGCAGGAGGAGGGAAGTGATTTTCCCCATGCACTTGCCACCGGTGAGGCCACACCTTGAATACTGTGTCCTCACTTCAAGAAGGACATTGCGGTGGTGGAGCATGTCCAGAGAAGGGCAGTGAAGCTGGTGAAGGGTCTGGAGCACAAGTCCTGTGAGAAGCATCTGAAGGAACTGGGGTTGTTTAGCCTCGAGAAAAGGAGGCTCGAGGGTGACCTCATCATTCTCTACAACTGACTGAAAGGAGATTGTAGCAAGGTGGAGGTCTGTCCCTTTGCCTATGTGGCAAGTGGCAGGATGAGAGGAAACAGCCTCGAGTCATGCCAGGGGAATTTTAGGTTGGATATTAAAAAAAAATTATTTACAGAGAGGGTTGTCATGTATTGGAAGAGGCTGTCCAGGGAGGTGGTGAAGTCTCCATCTCTGGAACTGTTTAAAAGGCGCATAGATCTGGCACAGAGGGTCGTGGTTTAGGAACCCTGGTAGTGCAAGGTGAATGGTTGGACTTGATGATCTTGAAGATCTCTTCCAACCAATCAATTCTGTGATTCTGTGATTCATTGCGGTAGTTGCATTCTTTCAGGGCTCGAGAGAAATTGTTGGCCCCCAAAGGAGTGTTTCCACCCAATTTTCAGCCTCACATTTTTAGTTTCTCAGTGACACTAGCACTTTTAAGGCTTCTCAGTGGGTGGGATTTAACCTGATGGAAAACCGATTATAAGGAAGGACATGTGAGATCTTGACCAGGAAACAAAGGGAGGAGAGACCAAGTGACCTCTACTTTTCTTCTTGTTTTTTTTCTTCTTTTATTTTTTTTTCCTGAGAGAAGTGTTTTTGGTTTTTGAGGGTTTTTTCCTTGTTTTTGTTGACACACACATTTAAACTGGCTTAAAGAAATTCAGTTGTTAGGATCAGGACTCACAGTGTTGCTCCTGAATTGAAACTGAGGGTACAATGAACAATTAAATATAGGTTTTGTTCTTTAAGCTTTAAAGAATCACATTAATCTGTCATGAAGGATATGCATCTCATTTGCAATGTTAGGATTTTCCATGACTTTCATGCCTAATTTTAGATCACCAATTTGGACTGGAGCTGAAGAGTAGTCAGATTTCCTCCATATGACAACAGGCTATTACCACCTGCCAGGGAGACTGTCTCAACCCTGGCACTCTTCCATCCTAACAGTCCAGTATGCTCCACTTCAGCAAAAGTTAAATAAAGGAGACTCTTGCTAGTTTCAGGATTAATATGAGGCACTCAGTAGAAAATGACCTAGGAATAAATTTTCTCCTTTTTACTTTCAGGAATTAGGATGAAATCCTGCTACTGAAATTTAGGAGGGCCATGATTTTAATATGGAAGTCCTTTCTGGAGCATAACTAGATCTAGAGGGAAAACAGAGGGTAAATAAAAAGTCAAGTATTGCTTAGTACCACTAATATTTAGCTGATCCTAAGAAACTTTAGCATTCATCTGGATAAAAAGTTATAATACTAATGAAACATCTTATGAAAAGTTTCATAAGATGTAAATGTAAACCATCAATTTCTTCTGAAACTATTAAACCTACCAGAACCCTTCTTTTTTACTTTCTCCAACGCTCTCAATTTTAAAAACTTGTACTGCACTTTTTCCTTTTTATTTTAGTAACCTCTTCTCTCGAACCCTCCTTTTATGTACATATGCAGACACACGGTGACAGTTTTGAATGTGTTGGTTGTTTTGTCAAGCTGAAGCTCTTTATGATAGAGTTTAGCAAATATTTTCGTGAGTTTGTTTTCTCTCTGCTCCAGTAAAGGAAGAGCATAATGACCGAGGAAGTGGCTGTATTGCTAAGACTAAAGGTTTGGTCTCAAAACCATCTCAGGGAACATCTTCAGACTGTGAGAACGAAATATCTGAATATACGTGTAATGGCTAGAATTCCAGCTGTTTACATATATTTTTCTCAGTTTTTCCTAACAACAATCTTGGAAAGACAGAAAACCAACAAAAATTAGTAAGGTTTCCTTTAACTGTTGATTTTAAAGCTCTGATCTCTAACATGTGGCACACTGTTGCACGATCCTCTGATACTGCTTTCAGCCTCAGGAAACTGTCACAGCTGCTGTGGTCCAGGCTGACAGGCAAGTAAAGAACTCTGTTGCCTGCAGCGTATTTCTTGATTCCCACTGTTGTCTACACTGCCACTGAGAACTGAAAGTCACAGTCATAGCAAATTCAATATGTGACTTTGCTTGCTCCTCAGTTATATGAAAAATTTGGTTCAGAAACTAATACTTTTTGCAGAGGCCAATTAAGACTGATGTCCAATGCATGTGTGATTCGTGGAAGAGACTGTTACAAAAAATAACATCACATTATAACATAGTTTTAGAAATTTGAAATACCACATTAGTCAAGGTGATCCTAAATTCAAATCGAGTAAATTAAAGATCACCGAATACTTTCAATTGCTAAGTAACACTTTGGCAAGAATAGTTTTAGGATTAAAACAAACCAAACAAGCAAACGAAAAATCAAAACATTTTATTTCTACACACAAAAATACTATTTTAGTTAAAGGCTCATTAAAAGGGGAAAAACCCCCAGATTACTGCTATCAAATTTGTATTCTTCAAACCACAATCATTATTCCTTTCACATCTTTTTGGAAATCTATCTTGCTATAAGGCTTTTATATGGCAATGCTGTTATTATGTTACTTTGCATTGTAATGATGTTATGTTGTAATGAATTTTGATGTCGTTACAGCAAGGGAACAGATGCTGCAATTAAGACCACTAAATGGAATTTAGACTTTAAAGATTCATATTTCCTGCATGAAATTTTAATACTCTGTTTGGATATCATTGGTCAGAAAAAGAACAATAATAAAATTTGGACTGTTGTAATGGAGCAAGATACAAGTTGTCAGTCAAACTGAGATATCCTTCCCTCTTCTCAGATCATAAAAAAAAAATGGAGCTGATTTGCCTTTACCCTGAAACTTGTATGATGAAAAGTGGAACTGCAGCTCAGTCAGATTCCTGGAATTTTTCACCCACACTTTTCAGATGCCAGTGACAAGGTAGGGAGAGTAGAGAACCAAATGTATTCATTTAAATTAGATCCATGACACTTGATGTATACTGCAGGAAAGATATATTTTGTAAAGCCAAGGAATATTACTAACAGAGTTATTGGAATATTATTGACATAAACCACTTAATTTGCCCTCTTTTTTTTCTTTTTCTTTTTTTTTTTTCCAGTGACTGATTATTACAATGCTCTGTTGTTGGAATATCAAACAATTTGTTAGAGTGGTTTCAGTTTTTAAAAAGTGAATGAGGTCATTTTCTGACTAAACACAAAAAATTAAAGTGCACTCTAACTTCTTTCACTGGTATTTGATCTCAAAGATGACTTCAGAGTTTTGGCTTTTTTTGTATTTCTACCAGTGATGATTCAACTTTGTCTTTATATCCCAAACAGGCTGTATTCATTAACAAACAGTTGAGTTTTAGGGATAAAGCTGAAGCTAGACTTTTTTGCTCTTGTGAGCTCAAACTACAGAAATTATATTTAAATTTTAGATTAATTTCTAAGGCAATTTAGAATGATTTTAGAATTAATCATGGAATGTTTCTGAATATTTTGTAGATTACTATTGCAAGCAAGTATTATGGCTGTTGCTACACCTACAGGATTTTAAACATGTAGGATGCAGGGAACATTTTATTAAACAGTGGTGCAAGGAATAAAGACAATTATTATTTTTTTTTAATTAACTCCCACCACTACCTAGTAAGCTTTCTGTTTAGACAATTACTGCTGTGAGACAAAAATGTCAATTTATCTTGAGTGAATTAAGGCTTAATTAACCTTACTTTCCCTCAAGACCATTGATCTGAAAAGAGCAGGCCAGTAATTGAATATTGTAGCTACCGCAAACCCCAGTTTCTTAAAACATGTGATTCATTTTCCTGAACTACCATGACAGCAAATATGTTCTGGCTTTTCACAACCCTTTTGCTATAGCTTTCAGTCCACCAGATAAGATTCAGATTCATGAAGGTTCTAGTATGAAAACATCCTGTTCATTTTACATAGTGACATTATAGAATAAGTTTATTTTTGGTTTCTATAATCTTATTTCATGGAGTTGAATAGATTTTGTAGTTACAGATGATAATTTCTGTTACAGGAGGTGCTAATGTGTTGAAAGAGAACAAACTACATTTATCTCATTTGTGCTACTGTATTTGTTCCCTGTAAAGCCAACCATTATTTTAAATACACTGTGTTCAACTGCTAGGGAGCATCACACATCTGCAGACCCTTATTTAGATTGTTTAAACTGGATTATGGCCATAGTTCTGTTATGGATATATAAGATGAAAAGAAATGTATTACTACAATGTTTTGGAGTAGCATAAGACAATTTTAGCCTCTGTAATGTCATTCATTGATTCAACTAAATAATGCTACAGAGAGAATCGTATATTAATTAGAGCTGCTGGTAATATACATGAGATGTGCACCAACTGACCTCAGCGGACCCACTCTGTTTTTTATTAATTTAGGTATTTTATTTTATTTACCATTGTTGCTTATTCAGTACAGAGAAACACAAATTTCTGTATAACTGAGGCTGCCAGGCCTAACTGCTTTTGTAAGAATCTGCTGAAGGCATTTCACTGTTTCTCAGTACTTTTTTACTGGTTTTTTACTAGTATCACCATTTGGATCTTGAAATCTTCTCACAGTGTTCGGGGGTTTCTGTCTTTGTATACCTTTCTTTTAAACCTCTCCTGTATAATTTTTGTCATTTGTCCTGAAAAGAAAAGTAACTTTAGGCTCCTGATAAATGAAACAGATTTTCTTTGAATCTTCCTAGATAAGTTCCTTGTTCTCTAATTCTATAGATTCATGCAATTTGCAAGCAATCCACTACAGGCATGTACTTCACTGAAAAACTGTATTTAGAATTTCTAGAGCTTCCCTTCAGTTTCATCAACACTACTTGGTTTCTTCTCTTTAGGAAAAGGGTGTTTTTCAAATTAGATTTTTATGATGACTCAGATTACAGTTCTTCCTGGGACTAGGAAAGGTCCAATGCTTTTTCCATTTTTTCTGCCCTGATGATCTTCCTTCTTCTCTTTGAATTACCATCTTAGGAATCTCTATTTTGTTAACTGCTCCTGAAACTAGACAGGAAGAGACACTGGCTGTTTCTGCACTGTTAAATATACTAGTATTGATCTTTGCCCTTGAGGACAGCAGACATGGACCTCTCTATAACTCGCTGAATTACTCAATATGCCTCCAAAACAGAGCTCCTGGATGTGAACTGGACCTTTGAACTGGCCTGTGATGACTCTTGAGCTAAGCTCTGGCATTGCTTGAGATTGTGCTAGTTGTAAAGGACCAAAATTGTCCTAGGGTTGTTCTAACTGTGCAACACCAGACACAAGGAGGACCAAGGTACTGTAGATGTCACCTTCATGCAGCCACAGCTGAATGGTTCATGTTTTGCCTCTGGTATCAGCCTTTATGCTGGGGATGGAGTCACTGTTGACTTTGTTAGAGGTTTACTATTGAACTATGAGAACAGCAAAACCCTTTCAAACCTTTCTCATTTAAACAACAGCAAAAATATTTTATATTCTTTATGGTCTTGTAGAAGAACAACTGCATGGCAACTTTTGACGAACTTTTCAGTTTCACAGATTAGTAAGCGAAGAGATTCTAAAGGTAAGACAGAACTTTTGCCAGCCCGTAAAATGCTTCTGAATCTACTGAATGCATTCCTCCTATTTTCATCTAAGCTCGATTTTATTTTCTAAGATAGGAATTATCAAGAACTATTATAAGCCATTGAGAGTGCCTGTATGTGAAAAGCAATTTTTAAATCTCTATTCTAATATTTCCTTTCTTCTGAAGATTGTAAAAAAGGCACATATGCAAAGGTAAGAATTTTCAAAACACTATACAGATCTGAGAAGCAACAGTGTTCTTTGTATGAAAGACATACTAGCTAAAATTATGGCTTTCATAAATCCACTGAAAATTTCATGAGAAATCCAAGAACCTATTTTCAACAGATCAGAGGACAGATCGAGAAGTCATAAATAAATTCTTCCAGCAGTACTGAAGCTCCAGGCAAAAAATGTAGTATTATGTGAACACAAAACTTCACTGGAATAGAACATCAAAATAAAGATATCCTAAGTGTAGCACTAGGACAGTGACATGTCACACTGACTTCTTGAATAGTAGGATTGAATGAAAACAGCTCTGCTCTCTGAACACAGAATTTTTCACTTATGACCTTTCATTCACAACAGTTATAACATGCACACTGACATTACAGTTCTGTAGTTGACGTCAGATTAAATTTAATCTTCAAAGCTGACGGTGCTTTCTATTTTGATTCCAGACCCAAAGAGACACACAGTGCTAACTTCGACAGCTAGAATTTCTACAAATCTTAGGACTTGCTAAGGTCATTTTTTTTTTTTTTTTATCCCACAGTATCTTCCTAATGTGGTTCAAAAGGAACCTGCACAGCTTGTATTTGCATTCTTATCTGAAGACAGGCCTTGCTCTAGCTAGGTCAAATGCTTCTCTCCATTACCTTTTCTACCCACAGTATGAATGTATTGTTTCAATATTCAGGGATTTCAGTGGCATATGGAATCAATCCACTTTCCTCCAGCCTTTATAGGTGGCATAGCAAAGTGTGATGTGGCAACCTCACTCTCTTTCAAGCATATACAAACTCATAAAACAGAAGTATTTTCAGTAGTTTGGATTTATATGATCCTGTCATCTCTGAACCACTTACTGGCTGGCTGCTGGGAATTAATTAATTCCAAAACATAAGCTGTTTTTTCAAAGTTTATGTAACCGAACTAAAATTATTTTGTCCTGGTCTCCACTTCGTGATAACACACTCTGATACCCCATTGGACATCTTACAGGTCATCAGAAAAGAATTCTTATCATTTAGTATACAAAAGGTTATAGATGACATTCCTCCCTGTTAGAAAAGCGTCCGCATGAAAATGCCTACTAGTCAGTTCTGGGTTCAGTCTGTTCTCTGCAAGAGTAATTGCTTTAGCCAGCGGCCTTTTATATGTGCCAGGGCCAGCTGATGATCTGGCAGAACATTATGATCCATGGTACTGAAGAGTCCTCATAAATCCAATGACATTAGCCTGAAAGTCTGCTTTCTCCACACAGGCAAGAGAGGAAAATGAATAGCAATAAATGTTCATCAAGAAACACTTGCGTAAAGAATTACTTCAGTTTGTGTGTATGTCAAAATAACAGCTCCTCTGCATGGCAAACTCCACCTCCTTCATTGCCAGGTTCTGGTCTCAAATTTTGTCTGCATGTTCTCAGATGCTGTGTTGCTAGTGCAACACATTTTATCTGGCAGGTGGCTGACTAATGAAAAGACATTTACAGCAGATGCAGATCTCCACTTACAGATGCAGACTGTAATCCTGGGAAAATCTTTAAAAATAGATTCAGTTTTCCACTTTGCATTACCACATGTGTTACATGTAGGAGCCTTCTTGCTGTCATAGGTGTGAGGTGTGGGTGGCCTTAGAGACTTTGCATGTGGGTGTGTGGACATAGGAAGGCTGTTTCAGCAGATCATTGCAGTGATTGCTTTTAGTAGGCTGAAGCTTCATTTTTCATTTCTCTCTTCTTTCATTTCTTGCAGAAGGTTTAATCATTGAATTTCAAAGAAAGGTGGTTTTGCTTGTTAGCTTTCTGAGAAAACTGAAGAAAATGAACTAACTAGAAACTTATTTGAAACTTCTTTTTCTTCTGCTGTTCTGTGTGGCAGCGGAGAGCTCCAAACTATTACTTCTTACAAACCATTTCTGTAAGAGAGTTAATCAAAAGCAAAAAGAGTGTTCAGTGAGCTCAGTGCTATTTTACCTCTGAAATCAGAAAAAAAAAAGCAAACCTAAACCCATTCAAAAACACATTTAAGAATTTTAAGAATTTAAACACACTAAGCATTTCAGACTTGCTTGCTGCTAACACATATGGGTCCAGCAAGATCTACCTGGAAAATTCCTGTGTTATTTAAAAAGTTTTGGTTAAAGCTGTACTGGTTTGGGATTCCTATTAAGTTTAATCTGTATGCTGAAGACTTTTCAAGGGCATTGCTAAATATAATTCCTCTGTGTAAAAAGCAAATAATAAGATGGAGTTGAAATTGTATATCAGAAGGTAAAATAAAATACGATAAAATAAATTAAAATAAATAAAATAAAATAAAAT
>NW_010408847.1:64095-67818 GCF_000710305.1 Buceros rhinoceros silvestris | reverse complement strand
GCCCCCCTTCTCAAACCGCGACAATAATTTACCATATCAAAGGCGACATTCTGGTAATTAGACTTTGCACAGTGAGTGTTCAAACTTACCTATTTTCAAAGGTGCGTAAAAAGGATTATCAAATAATTTTTGTACAATACTTACTAATGTGTTGTTGATGAGAAATATTAATTAGTGCTATTTTGTCTAAGTAAATGGTTAAAGTAAAATATATCAGAGACATAGAGTCTTGACAGACCTGTATGTATTTACATGATATAACATAAGATTTTGCTCCTCAGAATTTCCCTCATGGAATAACAGTCACTGATTCACTGTAAAAGACTCAGTTTTCCTTCTGGCTTTAAGCCCAAGCTGCACTAAAAGGGCCAGGAAGTAAGAAAAGGAAAAGCTGGTGCTGCAGTTGTCAGACCTCTCACTCGTGACAGTGCTAGGCAGCCAAATACGACCTTATACTGAGAGCTAATAAAAATGACACAAATTACCCCAGGAATTTTTAGACATTGAGAGCCAGAAGACCTTAACTTTTGCATGTTATATTCAATTTTAAGACATCAGTGTTAGAATGCCACAGAATTTCATTGGCAAATTTCCATTTAAAGTATGTATTTTAAGAACAGTTACCTTTTGGTTTTGTGCCTGATTCTTAACACTCAGTAGCTGCCATTAAAAATACTGCAGGCAAAGCCTAAGGCTATTTTTCCACTGGTAGCTTTTAATTATTTTCTTTACCAGTGCATATTAATGAGCAGGTTGGAAACAAGGAATTTAGCTTTGTTTCAATTAAAAAGTGCAAAGAAGCCAAATAGCATGACAGGTAGCCTTTACCATTCTGTTTTCGTGAAATGTTTAAAAGAAAGATAGATTCGCACAATGCTGCATCTCTGCTGAAAACCTACGTATAAACAAGACATATCCAAGAGTTAAAACCTGGGTTATATACATAAATAAACTGTTTCCCCTGTGAATCACCAGTGTAGTCATTCTGTGTCTCACCTTGAGGAACTTTTTGAAAACCTACTCAGCTATCCAAGAGCAGAAATGTTCTTGAGGAATATTGAAACCTCCAAAATTAGGAGGTGTTCTTAGCCAAGCTATTGAAATTTCTGGGTTTTTTTCTAGGATATGTGAACATTGCCCAGCATGTACTTTAATAGGATTGTAATGACAATCCTCTGCTGAAAATCCAGGCATGGGTGTTGTACCTTAAATTATGCAGTCAAAGATGCCAATGGGGAAGAGAGGAACATATTTTCAATCAGTAACTGAGTATTTCATGCCATCATGGATGTCTAAATAAGCTAGATGAAAATCAACTGATGTTATCTACTTTTGATCAAAGCAGTTGATTATTATTTTAAAACCTGTATTTTCTCTGCTTGGTGAAAGCATTATTATTTGAGGCATCAGATCTTTGCCTACAAAAGACACTTTTACATAAAACATCAAGGTTTTTTTTTAAAAAAAAAGAACAAAACAGAGGAAATACAGAGCTTTTCTTCAGCTTTAAGCAGAGGCTTGGATTAAAAAAAAAAAAAAGAACAGCCAGAACCTTAATAGCTGGCAGATCCTATAGCAGTGTTTGCACTGTGGCATGGAACTATTCCCATGGCAGGTCCAGTGCTAAAATAGCTGCCCTTCCATACTGAGTTGTCCCCGGATAAAGCTCAGATGTCCCCAATGTTTTGTTTTAAGCAACTTCAGAAGGTATTTAGCTTCCTCGGGTATAGATTTGGGACCTCCATGAAATCCATTTGTCCTTGTGGTGATTGCACCAAAGAGACAACAAAAGTCACTTGTAAGGGGAGCTCTGGTTGGCTTTGAAGTTACCCCTCACAAAGGCAGCTAGCCTTTATAGGAATTAGTTTACAGAAAGCAATCTGCACTTTGCAGTCCTAATGGATGGCAAGGTTTCTGTGGAAAGCTGTCTGGCATCTGGAGAACTAGCTAGCAAAACCTAAAAATAATTCAAAGTGGCTGATGCTCCATTAGTGAAGCACTCTGTAAATAGCAAGTGACATTCCTCAGCCCCAGAGTATTGTGGTGTAAATAAGTGCAAGAAAGGAAACACTACTATCTTTGCTTTAGATATTAGGAATTAAAATACATAAAGATCAAGCAACCTGTCCAAGGTCGAACAAAAATATCTTAGCAAAAACAGAGACTGGACATACTTTTCATATTCATAAGCTAACCTTTAAAACATAAAGTCATTCTAACTTCTTAAATACTTAAACACAGTAAAGTCAGCTGTAACTGCTTGATTGTTTTTGTTTTTCTTAAAGGCAAAATATCTAAGAAATTGCTAGGCTTTTGCATGATGTAAGATCATGATATTCAATGTTTATTATTGTTACCAAAAATAAAAAGCTGTGATAAGCAGGAGGAGTCAGCAGTCTGCTTGATTATCTTCAACTGAGGTTATGAGCAAAGACAACTTAAGAAAACTACTTGAGTTTTACTCCACAGGTCCAGCCTTTGCAGTGGATAACCAACATGATGAGGTATGAAAGTATCACATAAATGTCTAATATGAAACAAACAAGAAAGAGATGAGAACTTGGTCTGACTTTCTGAGTGCAATTACCTTTGGTGATTCATTTATAACCGCTGGTTAACCAATCACAATTTTACCTTTAGGGACTCAAACTGGTTTGACTTTTGACTTAGTCTGTTGTTTTAAAACTAGAGAAGAGATTTGTGGAAAACTAGTTATTTATTTCATTTGTTGTGTATTATCAAATCCTGTTTTCATAAAGTATCATGAAGTTCCATTATCTAACTCATGTAGGTGACATATTTCCAATTGTAGGCCTGGAGTTTAATAACATGGGAACAGTTCCCCTTTGCCCCACTGCAGTAACTCTAAATCAAAGAAAAAGAAATACTAGTCAGCCCTGGATAAATATTACTTTGCTTTGCAAAAGACCCAGCCTTGTATTTCTATGCATTGTCTTCCATCTCCTATGTTTAAAAATATCTAACCAGATATTTTAACAGTCAAGGAGATAGGATAGTGAATATACACTTTCACAGAGTATAAAAATAATTTTGCAATGCTAAAAAATAAATTTGTTCTGTAAGTATAACTTTGCAGGGATGTGATGATATTGACTGAATTAAATATTGTCTGGCCCTGAGATGAGTACAGCACAGATGCCTCTTCCATTCCTGCAGGCTATTGCACATCACGGGTTGTGGGCTGTTCGTATCTCACAGAACCTGTCTGTTGCGGAGGTTAGAGAGACAAGTTTCTTCAAATTACTGTATATTTTCTTTTGTCCACCTTGTATTCACTGAATGTTGAGAAGAAACAAGGTTTCTATAGGCGAGGAAAAAGAGAAAACAAATTCTCATTTTAAGACAAGTCTATTCATCAGTGCAGTGGATATAACTCTGTACTAATTTGAATTAAAAAATTTGAAAAGCAGACAGACTCAGGTACTATTCATAAAAGCACACTACTCCAGATGAATTAATTTATTGTCTGGAGCACAGACTCACCCTGAGATGCTGTTTTAGATTCACTTAAAGCATCTGGCAAGCAGCATGGCAAAGTCACAATGTTGCTTGGCACTACAGAGCTCATGGCCTTGCAATAAAATTCTGCCTCTGATTTCTTCACACAAGAGCCTGCATGGTGCCTTCGGTCATTTGTAGTAACGCTGATCTTGTTCTGTGGGTTTCTTGTTTCTGCTGCCCTGTTCACATTATCAGAAAGAG
>NW_010408847.1:49478-64020 GCF_000710305.1 Buceros rhinoceros silvestris | reverse complement strand
AAAGAGTGTCTTTTAGATTCATATTAATAATGAAACAGCAGAATACTGGAGGAAAGGAGCATTCTATAGACACAGTGTCCCACACCGGTGCTAGGTAGGATGATAAATGATATGATAGCGAACAATAACCAGGTAGTGAACATTGTTTCCCATTAATTACATTACTGCGATGTGACAGTGTAGAAAAATGTCTTCCATGGGACATGTACGCTTGTTAACAAGCAAGCGTTAACCCAGCATAATGAGTCTCACTCAAAGCTGTTGCTGGAAGCCCCATGCTGTTATCCATCTGCTGGGTACCTCTCGTAAAAATCTTGATTGTGAACTTACAGTTCCAGAAACCTTCGGGATTTTATGTTTTTTTCAGCTATAAGGCACCGTTTATCACCACAATGGAATTTTCTGAAGCGAACACAAGAGAAGCAACTAAGTCTTAGTGTAGTGTTCACAAATGTACGTTCAGAGTCATTTTATTAATTTTTCTAGGCTTATCTTGGCTAAAACCAGAATTTCATTAGCAGTACAGACACAGCAATTACTAGTACCTGCAGCACAAATCCTAGTTACAGAAACTAAGATCTACCTCTAGAACACCCCACTGTCAGTGAAAAATTGGTATTAGTGGTTGATCCCTGTTCAAACCAATAGACTTTATTCCATTTAAGTGTTATTATTTTGAAAACTGGATTCTTAACTGTTAGATCACATTTTATTAATTCTCTGTATTTCATTTAATATTTTTATTCTTACGTTATAACATAAACAAGTATTTTCTTTTTTCCTCTTTTACCCTTAAGGCCATGTTTGTTCTTTTACCTATTCCAATCATCACCTAACATAGAAACATATATTTGCTTTTGTAATCTTTCCTCATCAGTCAATACCTGTCATATACACATGCCATCAGTTCTTCTCGAACTGCCTGCATAGTTAAAATGCATGTGCCCTAACAGGACTGCAAAATTTAACTGTAATGTAACTTTTTCTTTGTCCAGTGGCCAGCCCAGCCCTAACCCATGACATCTTAAACACATTGTTACCCTTTGATTTCCTCTATTCTACAGTCATAGGATGCAGCATGTTAGTCTTGTTTTAGCTTTTTTTAGCTCTTTTCTCTTTGTTTTATCTTTTGATGGTGATTTCCTTTTTTTCAGAATTATGAGTTTACAGGTTACCTTAGTTTTGACCTCGTTCAACTGCTTTGTTTTTTTCCCCACCCCAACACTCTTCCAGTGTTATTGATGAATTTGCTACATATATTTGCATTAAAAGAATTAGATATTTAACACCAGACAAGCTTTTCATTGCCACTCAACATTTTTTTTACCTTCACTTGTTTTCACTGAGCTGGCTTTTTAATGTACTTGGCAATACTGAGATCTAGGAAAACTTTTAACCTTAACCTGCTTGGGATGCACAGAAGTAATTCATCTGTGTAAAATGTTTCTGATTTCCTGGGTTTAATCTTACTTCATGTACTGTAATAATGTCCATAGCTGTGCAACGAGTACACCCAGGGAGAGGTTCTCATATTTAATGGGCTGCAGATCCTGAAATGTCTGATGTCTTCGTAAGATTAATCGAGTTCAAGAGCGTTTAAACTACCTGTTTAAGCATTTTCTTGAAAGTAGTTTCTCTTTTCCTATACATACGTAATTATTCTCAACTGGAAGGCATTTATCAATTTATGCAAAAAGAAAGTTCATGGCTTTAACAGTCTGTGGACTCTCCGTGGTACGTTTCACAGCTAGCCAATTGCCCTGTATTGTTCTCTGAGAAACTTTTAAGTAGGAGAATAGCAGCAGTAGCAAGTAAGAAGTCCAATAGGGAAAACGACACATATAAAAAAACTCTGGTGATGTTGAAATGTTGATAATCAACATTTACATCAACACGTAAAATAAGAATATTAATTCAGTGTTGCATTTTCTGCTAGAGTAGGAATTCCTGTACTTCTGAACTACCTCTGCTTACTTGTTGCCCTTCTGAAAAAAATGCTTTAGTGGTGAGCTCAAGACTACAGCAAGAAAAAAAAAAATTACAGATATATTGCTATAAGTCCTATTTTTATTTTTTCCCAGAAAGACCTGTGGGCTGATTTCTTCATACAGAAAAAATAGTATTGCCAGGATGGACACAACAGTCATTTTTATGATCTAATACTGTCCCTGTGAGTAAATGGGTTTGCATTAAGTATAAATGGAGATAATGAAGTGGGCAATTAAATAATTTTTCCAGACTGTCTGGTAACTGTCTTGTACACAGAAGATGTGCCTTAAGTTTTGACAACTATCTCCCGTTTCATGTGATAGTTTAAAGCTAAAGGGAATTCTTAAATCTATTGTTTCACAAAGGAATTTTTAGAGAGTCTCTGGTTTACCCTGGTACAGAATAAACTTCACCAACCTTTTTGGCTGAACAGGGAGTGTCATTCTGTCTAGGTCAGTCACCAAGAGACAGATAGATGTCTTGGCTCTGTTTCCCTTGGCTTCTCACTCCAAGCACAATGCTAAAACAAAATACTTGTTTTCCCAAAACCTTCAGCTTTTTGTCTGGCAAGCCGCAGAGAGCTGGTGCTGTAGATTCACATGTCTGGAGGAATGGGCTGGCTATCAGCTTTCTGTCCATACCAATAAGTAGAGATTATTTTTTTACCTTACAGCTCTCTCTTAAATCCCAAACTGTGAGATTTCCATGTAGATCCCCAAAACCTACAGATTATATGCTATTTTTGGTACGTAAAGCCAATAACAGACACATATCAGATTACATAGCCAAATAAATAATGCCTGATGATGTTTCAGTCACCACTCAAGTCTTCTTCATGACCCAGTTGAGCCCCACATATTAAAATACTTCTCTGTTGAGAGAGCATAGCAGAAAAATACGTAATTTCTGTTACAGGAAGCAGCAGAAAACAATGCCTCCATTGATCTTACTGGCTAGAATACGCATCCTATATGCAGGTTTATTAAGCTTCTTTAGGGTAGAAAAATCATACCTGCCTGTTTCACTGTAACAGTATAAGAAAAATCTCAAATTTAATCCATTAAGAGAGTCTGAGATGGAGTGGGAATACAATAACACAACAGGAAAAGTATTTCACCAGTAAAGCCTCTCACACTTTGTATATTTTAGCCAACTCATTTATTCATTTTATGTAAGTGGTTTTGGGAACATGGACTGAAATCTAGAACTCTTTCCTTCTAGGAAGTTTCTCATAACAGAGTAACAAAAACTGTTCTTATTTTTTTTCCTTGCTCCTTGAATCTGTGTAGAAAACAATGCAACAGGAATTGCCTTTTTGTTTTCATAGCTTGGGAAGTCAGCAATGAGCTTAATTATCTTGCTGAGGTCAGCAACCAAACTTTTTGGATGTTAATAGCAAATATTTGCCTTTTATATATGATATATCACCTAGCAATCCGTCTTCAATTATGTTGCAACAGGATAAAATCAGACAAGTATCAGGGTAGCATATCAGTTAATGCTATGCTGAATTCTAGTTTTACCTAAGCACTACAGCACTCTTTAAAGTGAAGCATGTTGTCACATCCATCAACATATCTTAAATACTGAACAGCACTAAATCAACACATTTTGAGGGGGAAAATGGCATTTTAAATGAAAAAAAGGATTTTTTAAAGATACCTTGTGCCTCTGAAAAAGGTATGCTCTTCATTTTGGGACATGTCACTCTCTGGTAATGCTACGGAGGTGAGGTGAAATCCAGTGAGTGGTGGCTGTCTTCCCTCAGTCTGCCCCTGTGCACTTTTCCTTGGTGTCATGAAACTGGTACCTTGGATTCTAGGAAAACCATTCCTAACTGTTAAGTTCCTCTCCTCTATATTCAGGGAAATGATCTAGCCATCTATGCTCAGTGTATCTACTTCAAAGCCAGAATACGTTAACCCCATTGTGCATATGAACTCCAGTTGTTTAACAAAAAGAAGTACGCGTGCAGAAACACAACCACAGTGTTCGGGTTTTGGTTTGATTTGGGATTTTTGTTTGTTTGTTTGTTTTCTTTTGGTTTTGTTTTTGGTTTTTTTTCTCGTGGTACTGAAGTTTTAAATTTTGGGGGTTTTTATGATTACAAACTTAAAATAACTTGATAATTGAAAGAATAAACCAGTTTCCTCCTTCACGTTTATAGACTTATGGCACATTCTGTGCACTAAATTGAGACATAAAAGAAGAGATCAAAAAGAGTTATGAAATAAAATTTTAAAAGATAGGAAAAATAAAAGTTTCTGCATTTTGCCTGACAGACTCTATTCTGTGTGACAGTAGGAGCACTAAGGGGGTTATAGACTATAAATCTTTTTACTTCAGGGGAAAATCTATCTCTAAGCTAACAAGCTCTCTCTATTGTAGAAAGACTGTTGCAAATAGATTCTTCTTGTTCAGTGCTGTAGGGAAGAGAACATGTTACTTAGCTATGAAATTCTCAGGGCTTGGACTTCATTTATCTTGTGTGTGTATAATGTCTTGCACTATAATATTCTGGTCTTTGATTGCAATTTATGTTTTCTACCATAACTGCTAGTTACTAACCTCTCTTTATCTCCAACAAGACTTAAAATAAAGTATTTTTTCACTCAGAAAGAGATATTTGAATAACATTCTCTGAGTGATAGACTATTGAATTCTGATACTATCGTACACAGTTTTGTCAGGCATTGAAAGTTTTACAGTTCCTTAACATTAATGTGAGTTGTGACGTAGACACCACGCACAAGAATCTGCATAGCAAATGTATGAGAAGCAAATGGATGCAGAGTGGTGGACCATGCAAAGGAGCAGGAAGTCATTGTTAGTCAGCAGTGTAGGCAATGGGGTCTATCATTGAATCTTAACCACTGTCAAGCTCATGTGCATTGTTCAATTAATATTGCTCAAATGACACCAATACAAGCAAATATAATACTGAAAAAAAAAATGGTTACATACATTCATCAAATAGATTTTAACATTTCCCTCATGCATTCCCTCCCTTTCCATTAAAAAAAAAAAAGGCATCTTAAACTGCATATTCTGTAGAATTCATATTTATATATTCATATCATATATTTTTACATTATAAACAAACATACAAATTCTGTGTAAACATTATTAGCTATCCAGAACACTATCCAGAAAGAAAACTTCATCCTCAGTTGTTATTATTTAAATCCTTTTAACATAATGATACATTGCTTAACAGTAAATCTGAAGATTATTAGTTATATTTAATGGTATCTTTGAAAGAAATTTTACTCAATTGGAGAGATAGTGTTAAAATTCTGTTAAGAAGCTGGATATTTGGTCAGAAATTGAAAGATGTTGCACTTTCTTAAAGAAATTGAACTTCTTTCTATTCTGCCCTCATATAAAATGTAACATTGAGAAAAAGATACACATTCCAACCTAATGCATCTGCACTTCAGAATGCTGGTGATTTGAACAGTATAAGAGCAGGACATGTGAATTTGTATTTGTAAAATCGTGTTGCTTTGGTTTGCTTGTACCTAAGATAGGCTTATGCTGTACAACATATTCTAATAAAGAGAGATGAACTTTTCAAGATAGACATTTGTTTACTTGTGGAAGTGTACTGCAGATAAAGCATAACTTTGAAAAAGTGTCTGTACTACAGTCACACTTGGGATGTTTATCTCTTACCCAGCAATATATCTGTCACAACACAAAGACCAACTTTCTTCAAATGTACTCTGGTCATACAACACTTGTCAGAGCTTAATGTTGCTGCAGAAGAAGTACTTGTGTACACAAGACACAGAATAGAATGGTATTTCTTTAGTGATGTTTTCAGTCTTGATTAGGTGTGCTTCTGGCTATCTTCATGCAATTAAAATTTTTTTTTCTATAAGAAAGATCTGGTTTTCACACAGCGATCACGTGCAACATTTCCTTAATATTTTAAATCAAGCTAATTTTTTTTTTTTTGGCATCTCTATACGTGGGCTTTTTAAAATAATGTTTGAAGTGTACTGGATACATTGTAATAATTGCAAATGAGAAACCTTCACTTTATTCAGATTAAAGCACATATGTATCACCATAGGGTATTCATTAACAATTCTACAGGATATTCGGCCGTTTACTTCAAGACTACGTTTGCAAAAACTTAGAATATATACAAAAGGAAATTTTACTAACTTTTTTCAAAAACTACATAATCCTTACCTCCAATTTCAAAATTCCAAATTAATTTGATATTGAGTGGCAGTCACACAATTGCATGCATATTATTCTCTGCTGCCATATGCTGGAAAACTAACAAAATAATCACAAAACAGAATAACAGCAGAGATCTGTCACTACAGTCCAAGATTAAAAACCAAAACAAAAAACCCCCCAACCAACAACCAACAAGAAAAATTAACTTAGAGACCACTCTGGGACAAATATTTGACATCCAGACCAGTTAGTGCTTTGACTAGTGGGGAACAGTTTATGGTAACTTCCAGTGAAGTGGTCCTACTGCAAGGACCAGCATTGCTGGCTGTATGGCAAGGTGCAGAGAGAGGCGGCATCCAGTGAGTCTGGTAAGTCAATTCCACAGCCCCATTTGAGAATTGTGCCAAGGGCAGACAAGCACACATGCAGGTGAAACACCTCATCAAATTGTGTCATCTGAAGGTGAATCCAATGGATATAAAAATTAAATCATATTCTTGTGCTTAAGTGGGAATGATGCATTCATCATTTTAGAAATGCTGTCTCAGGAGACATGTAGTTACTGGAACCTGGTACACCCACTAACTTAGCAGATTTTTTTTTTTTTTTCCTGCTGTATCTGTCATATCACATCTTTCTGTGTCAACCTACCATTCTACTCCATCTATCTGGACTTGTGCCTTCATACCACACACCCTAGGTCTAAATCTTCTACATCTAGAATGTTTTTCAGCCCCTTCCGCCTGGCCCCAGGAACTCAACTTCCTCCCTGCTTCTTACCCTCACGTCACCAGAGCTCTAGAAAAAAACCCTCAAGGAAGCTGCAGCATGATCTGGACAGGTCCCCAGACAGGACAATCAGGAGCACAGGGACTAGTCACGCCACGCTGTTCAGTTACTTCACAATTAAAACTTAAGGATTTTACCAGGCTCTAGAGAATACACAGCCTGTTAAGTTCTTCACCTTCATTTTCTGGTCTTTCTCCATCTCTCAGGGGTAACCAGAAAGTTAAGAGGAGCCATTCACATCTTTTTCTTACACAGAAGAATATTACAGACAGAGACTATTTCCCAGTTTGTTACTATTGTGGGTTTTGTGCTCAAGGCTTGTGGTCAATATTATTGCCCGTTTTTGCCTTACTCCACAGTCACCCTGTCTGCGAGGGATCATATGCCAACATAATGTATTATTGACTCAGTCAATCTGCAAAAATCAGAAGAGGGAAAAGAAATATCTCTCTCCTTCAGACAAGCAAGATACCTTTGATTAAGTGCAATCTCCAAAAGCCAGTATCTAATCTCTAACTTTCTAAATCTTTCTAATAAAACAGAAGAAAAACCCCTTCTTCTCAAATTAAATTATAGTGGGAAGTTATGTGGGGTATAAAATAGGATCATTCATGAGAAACAGGCAAAATCAAAATACATTCAGACAGAGCCAGACTGAGTTATCTTTCTCTGAATTTACATCAGCTTAACTTGCTGACAATGGGGCTTCTGTGGCTTCATAAGACAAGTGTTTTTCACATGCCAGCTCTGTAGGATGACAACACACTCTGTGGTTTTCATATTGCACAATCACCATCATGAAGACTGAGGCTACTCCTGCCTCCCATCTAATCTCTTCCCAAAATATTACTTAGGAACACAAAACTTGAGCTCTTCTGCTAGGGTTGCAGATCAGTCAAGACAACATCAACATCTAATTTTATCTCTTTTTCCTTCTCTTTTCCAACATATATGTAATCACATAACAAAAACATCTGGACAAGGTCTTTACACTTTCCTCTCCTTCATAGATACTACTGTTCAGCCCAGCACTCTACCTTTACAGCAGCTCAACTAACTTCAGTCAGCTAATTGAAGTCTAAATAACTCAAGGCTGAATAACCCAAGTCTAAACGACTCAAGAAACAAATTCCTGAGATGGACCAATTTCCTTAGCATCAAAGCAATGAAAAGCTATCAGAGAGTGCTACACAGATGAGAACCGTACAGCAGTCAGTTACTCCATGTACTGACATTTCACAAAGTTGCAGCAGATTTTATTCTACTGTATTTAACTTGAAACTACCTTAGTAGAACAAATGGCTGAAGCTCTGGAATGTTTTTTACAGCAAGGCACTGGTTTGACCTCCTGATTTCAAATGCTGCATGACTCAAATCTCCGTGGAACAGACTGAAAATGTGATGTTACTCTTGAGTGTTTAATAGTGTAGGAAAGAACATGGTGACAAGCAGTAGCCTGATCTGAAACTAGAAGATGTTAAGCTCTGAAAAATCCTTATTCCCCTTTGTACATTCTTTCATCTGGTCTCCTATTTTATTTGCATTTTCCTCTTTTTAACTGTCTTGTCAAGTTTATAGAGTCTCTCAAGCACATCTACATTCTTTCCCATCAAAAAGAAAAAAACAGTTAAACATATTCACAACAGAGAAAATATAGTAAGTACGTGCATTATTATCAAAGCAGTGACACTGTGTTCAGAGCTGTAGCATTGCACAAGGCACACAGAGGATGTCTACATCAGATGGCAGAGTGCAGTACAGAAGCACTCCACATTTCTCTGCCAGCCCAGGATGACATGTCCGAATAACACAGCACAGCTTTCTTCTGAGTGACTGTGGTTGGCTCTCTCAGTACATCAGGCAGCATGCTGACAAGCAAGCCCCTAAGTGCTATCACTCAGGTAGTCCTTTCAGGGTTGTGCTCAAAATCCTGATTCTTAAGCAATGTCACCCTGTGTTACTCTGTTTTGCAGCACGATTACATCTATCATTGCTGCTCAAGACAGTGAAAATTTAAGTGAGCAAAACCAAACTGATAACAGAAGCAGGTAATAAAAAAATTTTGTTGCTACATGGAGCTGTGAAAGGAAACCAGATATCATGTCTTTCAGACTTTTTCTCTCTGTAAGTCTCCTGTGTCAACAAAACTGTAGTACTTTGAAGGGCAATGTCTGCATGACTCAGTGTGGTGATGTGGAGTTACTTGCACAGGCTACCTCTACTACAAAAGACACTACAGTCACGTTAAGAAGGCAGTCAGATTCCCCTCAGTAGCCTTCCTGAGTAGCAGTTCCCATCAGCCTCTGCAAACATGGCTGCCATATGTATGGATTAACATAGTCAAGAGCTGGATCATGTGCTTCTAGCCAGCACTATGTCCTTCTCTATAGTAAGGGTCACCAGTACTAGCAAAATTACTCCCGTATCTGAGAAGGAAAAGAAAAAATACATATACTACCTTAGATTTTCTGTAATTGTAATTCTATTATTATAGTCAGCAAAACCAGTTAACCAATAAAATTAAAAATCATCAAACCCAAATGGAAAGTCAGAGAATATCTATTTTCATTCACGAAATAGTTTTCAGCAAAATGTTGCCTCATCGGAATGACATTAATGCTTCCTTTAATAGCCTCCCTGACAGGGCTGTAGCAGCAAGAGTGTCAAAACTGGGCTTTTTTGCAGTGTCATGATTTAAGGAAGAAAAAGAAGTGAAAACTATTTTTGTTAATTAGAGTAGATTTCTAAACCATTAGCAAAATACTTTGATTTGGACTGTTTCTATAAGTACAAAAATAGCAATATTAGCTCTCAAAAATAGCTCTCATGCTGTGATAAATGTGTTAGCTCTCACACAAAGGTCCCAACAGCACTCTAAGAATTTCAGCTGTAATAGTCATGAGTTCCCACATACCTATTTCTCCCACAAGTAATTTTCCCAAAGCCTGGGTTTATGTCAGATCTTTAAAATCATTATGTTTGCTCACCTTTCTTCAAATCTATCTTTAAGAACTACTTCTGCTGTGAATCCCACAAAATCCAACATTTGCTAAGCAACTGCTTTGGAATTACTTTATACTATGCTAAAGTGCACTCACGTTATCATTTTCTAAAGCTCCATCCCCTTTTTATTCTCCTTAATTTCCCTACGTGCACATTTCCCTTTTGTACATTTTGTCAGGACCAAGAAGAATGAAATTCAGTTGTTACTTATGTATCACTCTAGTCCAGATATAAAATCCTTTGCAGACATGAGTACTAGCCAATGATTTTTATCTTGAAAATCCAAATCCATTGCATAAACAGAAAACTTCACAGGATGTAGAATAAATCTGGGAAAGCCAGTAACCTGCATTACTCTTAACTGTCATGAGTAGCTCGGTAACTTGATGGCAGTTCTAAGACTCAGAAGCATGATTTAATTCCCACCAGCACATGTCAGCAGAAGGTTGAAACTGCCACTGCACAGGTAGAGCTCACTCATTTCCCCTGTTTGTGATGGCCAACAAGTGCTTGTACCATCTGTTCCCATAGCTGGGATGGAGCACACTCTGAGCCTTTACGCTGACTTCTTCATGGAGCTTTCAGGAAGCAATCTGCTGCTGAATCTCCTTCCCTTCCCTTCCCTTCCCTTCCCTTCCCTTCCCTTCCCTTCCCTTCCCTTCCCTTCCCTTCCCTTCCCTTCCCTTCCCTTCCCTTCCCTTCCCTTCCCTTCCCTTCCCTTCCCTTCCCTTCCCTTCCCTTCCCTTCCCTTCCCTTCCCTTCCCTTCCCTTCCCTTCCCTTCCCTTCCCTTCCCTTCCCTTCCCTTCCCTTCCCATCCCACCGCTTCACCACTCACAGTTCAAAATGTTCCAAGGACAGAGGAAGGAAATTTTAAACTGAAGGGTTTGAAAAAGAAAATGAAAGAGCTGCAAGTCTTCCAAACTTTCATTTTGCATTAATGAAATCGTAAGTTCTGTTTCAGTGAAACTGAGGAAGCATACATAAATACGTTTCTATATATATATAAGGTTATAAATGTATATGTATTAAACTTCATATTTAATGGTAAAACCTTAGCATCAAAACATGGAGAGAGAAACCACGTGCATAAACTTTGACAAATACTCAACAGTGAACGTTAGATGCATCATGATGTGATGTAGAGTAACTTTGTACATACGTAGACTAGCAGAGTGCCCCGGATACATCTTTGAGTGCAGAATAGCTGTGCAGGCATCTGGAAGAGCTGCTGCAAAAAACAGAGAGTGAAATGTAGAATCTGGGTGTGGAATTTGACCATAAAGTATTTGACATTGCGTATTGTATCTGGCAATCTTATGTGGTGCTCTGCCAAAGAATCACAGGAAGAAGACCATATGTCCACGGCACAGAGAAGGATACATGGTAGGACACAGCAAGCAAAACCAGGCAAAGACATTTAACATCAGGCTTTTCTATGGTTCTGCGTGTGCAGAGAAAATCGGAAAGATCAACAGAGACAACCAGAAGACTTATAACAAAATCCGAACCTCTAACTTTTCCACACTGTGGCATTCTATCCCACATCAGTTCTGTATCACAAAGTACTGAAAGTGAAGTCGATATCATGCTATCCATTACCCCACATCGCACCACTCTAAAAAAAATTCTGACAAAAATTTTTCTAATTTATTTCTGTGTTTCAGATGAAAAAAATTAAATCTTCTCTTTTTATTTCAGAAAAAGGACACTGAAACAAATGGGGAGGCATAGAATTCCTTTTCAGACACAGTAGCTGGACTTATGCACTTGTTTACAGAAAAAACAGATGGCCAATGCCCTTACAACAAATGTAATCAGCAGTTTCAGTAGAACTTGCTTGTTAAACTGATTCATAGCTTTGCATAATACAATGACTTTATTGCCTTTATTACAGCGGGACATGAGCTAACAAGAGAGGCTTTATCTTGTCTTTATTTTCAAACAATGGCATTGTTTGTTAACAGCTAGAAACAACTAGCTAGTTAACAGATAGAAACAACAGTCAGCTACAGCATGGATTGACATGGAAAATAAACACCTCCTGAATGTTTCATTCAAAGCCAAAAGATAAGAATCATAGTTTTGAACCAAGCAATGGAGGTTTACAACCAGTTGGAGAGATAATTTCCAGAATACCTAGGAAAAACCCAGACCACGATAGTTTAAATTAATTGCAAATAGCAAGTAATAGACTGTTCCCTTGTTTTCTAAAAATCAAGAAATACATTGTAAGTGATTGATAAGCTTAGCTTAACTTCATTAAAAACTGCAGTGACTATTGAAGCCTAGATACTCATTAAATTTTACTGGAAATAATTCAGATATGCCATTAATTTTGTGCGTGGGTTGAAAACAAACCACAGTAAAAAAACCACAAATATAAAAGAAGTTGATGAAAACTAGGTAAATTCTGAAAATACACTCATTCGTTTAGTCATATTTAGCCTTTTTAAAATAAAGCTGTCTGTATACACACAAGCTGAGTGAAAGTGTTACAAGTCCCAGAAATTTTTTATTTTTTCCCCAGTAAACGACATACACTTTCAGTAAAATCTTATCCCATTGTGGTCACAGATCATGACTGGAAAGTAGCCACAGCTGGTAACTTTATTTCTAATGTCAAGGGTCCAGACTAGGTGAACTGAAATGTGACCATAATTGTTACCACGAGGAATTTCTGGTCATAGTTACAGACATCTCCCAGAAAAAGAGGTGAATACAGGTAAACAAGGAAGTGTGCTCATGGTAGATGCTGCTCCAGCATCAGATCAGCAATGCAGGCGGTACCAACGTGGGACCTTACAGAAGACGAATATGGCTTTATTTAAAGTAAAAACTAAAATAAAATAGATTTCACACATTGCTCTCCCCCAGTCTCACAGCCACAAGCACCAGAAAAGTGTGGTGTTCTGTAAGTCTGTCCAGCAGTCAGACACTAGGGCAGGGGTGGGTGTTCAAGTGTCCAGCCAGCCATTGGGTTCTGCAACATTTGTGTCCAGCTGTTACGTCCTTTGCAATGCCCTGGAGGGCAGGAGAAGCCAGCTGCCAAGTCCTCTTCACCTCCCCAGGCTATTCTTAGGCTGGCAACCATGTACAGGTTTTAGGTATGTCTTTTTTGACCCTCTTTGAGCTGATAGTGATCTGTGTCTTAATTGTCCCACCTCTGTGAATTATCAGGGTTTGTTCTTTGTCTCCACAGTCGTCTGTCTTGTGAAACTGCAGGTAAATGAGCTGGGATCTTGATGACATGCTAATGTGGGTGCCAGTGATGCAGGCTGTGCTGAGACTTCTGCCCCTGCTGTGTGTCCCTTCTGGTGCCTCCCATGCCCAAACCTTCCCCTTCACTCTCCATTCACAATATCTTAGTCTTTGTATTACAATTCATCAGATGCTGGGCTTAACACCTAGTCATTGCAAAACATCCAGCATTTTCAGACAGATAAATAACATGATTATCAAGTGATGTATATTTTGACATTTTTCCGCGTTATCACACTAGGTGCACCAGAACACCTACTCTACAGGTAGATTCTCTCATGCACTGCAGTCATTTTGTGCTCATGTTGAAAAACTGTTTAAAAATACACTAAGAAACATTTTTCAAAAGAAATGTGCTTCTTCAGAAGAACTTTCATTCACCATGGGGGTCCTTTTGTCCCATTCTTTCCTGTTTCTGGGTACAGCACAACACAGCATAGTTCAGACATCTCTGCTTCCAGGCCCTTCAGAAAAACTGAAAGCAGGTGAGAAAACCATTTGGGCAGCTTTAGCAGCAACCCTTAAACTGGCAGCATGATAAGAATAACATTTATGCAACCTTATGGATCCCTCCAACATCCTTCTAATTACCCTGCTGGGCAACATTGTTTCCTTCTGATGAACTCACCAAGAGAGTGTACATAGGAAGAGCTATAAAGACCCATAGGTACTTCAGAGTAAAATTACATTTGATTACTGTTGGAAACATTTTACATCTACTGCATTTTACAGAAACTTACAGGAGTAATTTATCCCATAGTGACTCAGCAATTTTGCTTTATCAGCTCTCCAAATGCAGTTTGTGGTGGTGGGGTATTCTGCATACACCAATCTCTACAAAAAATATTTCTTGCTTATTGACATGCCTTGTAACATACAAGTGCAAAGGCAGCTACAGACCTATTTGTGCTCACACAGATATGTTGCAGCAAGCAATTCCTCAATCTTTTTCAAACACAAAAAGATAAATGGACTGCAAAATGTCTTTACTGTCTGTATTTCCAGAAGTCTGTCTGCTCATTTCATTTGGTATCTGTGCAAAGCCATTCACCAATATATCTGATTGAGATTAAGATGCTCTCAAAGGTTACCTGTGTATAGCAAAACCTGAGACTCCCTGAATGAAACAGTTTGAAAGTATGGCAAAGAAGAACGTATTTTAATATGAAACATAAAAGAAAATGTTGCTGTTCAAAAATACAAATATTCCTCTAACATCATATCCGTGTTTAAAATAGCTCAATATACAGGCAAAGATTAGGTAGCTGTAACTGTTTTGGGTTTTTCTTTCTTTTCATTTACTCTTTC
>NW_010408847.1:34415-49371 GCF_000710305.1 Buceros rhinoceros silvestris | reverse complement strand
TTTCCCTATTCCCATCTGATTGCATACAGTAAGCTTATCAACAGAAGCACATCATTTCTACTGTCATTTCTAAATGCTTTGTGAAAAGATGCATTCATTCTTAGCCTTGCTGTCTGTGGAAAGGAGCTTAATAAAATCTGTTTAACAGCTTTTGATCCCACTGGTATATATCAGCCAAACCTTACACAGAAGCGGAGAACAGAAGTTACATTCCTGCAAGTGAAATGGAGTGGCAGGATGTTTCAAAGGTTTTGAAAGTTGCTTTTCCAGGTGCCTTCAGAGATGTAGAAGCAACAACATTAACTTTTGTCTTGTTAGAGGCCAGAAAGTGCACACAGAGAAAACTATTACAATATCAGCCTGAACTTTCAATCAATCTGCCCATTCAGAGGATAGCAATAGCTGGGTTTACTACCTCCATTGCTTACAGAACTAGATATTTATATATCCTGTTAGCATCCTGTTATACCTCCATTTATTTTCTAGGCCAAAACAAATAAGAGGGATTCCTCCTAGTAGTGCTGTAGGGATGGTCCAATCCAAAAGGAATGAAATATATTTTCTAGGTAAATTTTAAAGGCTTGTGAGCTTTGAAATAGTTCAAACAAGGATTTCTTCACAGACCTTTGGAGACTGCCATGCAGCCCAATACAATTTGGTCTTGAGAAGAAGCTTTCTGTTATTTTTTAATGACAATATTATATCATTATTCCTACTCACTAAGTAAACAAAGACTTTCAAGAACTTTCTGAGGGCACCACACTCAAACAGCTAGTGTAATATCCTTTTTAGGGTTTTGTTATATAAAAGAAGCTTAAGTTTGTAAAAATTATTAAGGAAAGTTTATGCAGGCTATGATCTTGCTTGTCAGAGATTGTTTTCAATTTAAAAAATTATGGAAAACTTCAATGCCAGCAGGTTCAGTTATCTGAATCATATAATGTCTTTAGGTAGTCTTAGTTATATCAGCATTAGTTATATCAGTAACACAACTGGGTCTGATCAATAGAAAATTTCCACTTGCAATCTTGCCAAAACAATTATAATGATATTTATTTCATCCTCTCTCGATCATATGGCTTATATCCCATAAGACTACAAAATTTTTCAGTGACTGTGATGCATACTGTACTGTAAGATATAGAAGACTGAGGGATATAGTCACAGCACACCTAGAATAAAGTCTTGCTCTTTTGAAAGCAAAGAAAATATTTGACTACAATCACAGATTGAAAAGATTTTTGAAAACCAGTATTAAAATATCAATTTTTTTTCCCCCCTTGTTTTTTGGTTTTTTTGTTTTGTTTTTAAACTGTCTTCCAGGACTCCCATTCTTGGCAGGCCCCAGCCGCCCTGTGCCCAGGTCTGTGATGTCCGGAGGTAGAGCAGCGACTCTTTCACGGGCACCCCCTTGTCATGGGGAAGGAGCTTGCGTGCCCTTGTGGGGTTGAGAGCTGTGCTGGTGGTGGCATGTGCCTCCGGTAGGGTCTCCCAAGCCAGACAGGTCTCAACTGAAGGGTCAGACAAAGTGTGTCCACGGGCAGGATGGGCTCACTAGCCTTCGGGCAACCATCCTAGGAGAAGGACAACTCTAACTCCAAATCCGGGCAGATGGAGCTTGTTTAGCCTTGTAAGGCATCCATCATCTGAGAGAAGGACACTCTAACCAAACCTATGACCTGAGGACTTCGCTGTCACCATCCAAGCTCGCTAGGCCCTGGCAGATGAACCTCATGTGTAAAGGGTGGAGCCAGTTCCACGCACGCTGGTGCCTCACCTAAAAAATCCACCGTGCAGGCCCGAAGGGTGCACTCATCGCTTGCAGTGAGCGTGGGAAAAGCCCTTCCCAGATCTTCGTTCATGAAGCCAAGCCATGATGATGATGTTTTTAAACTGCCTTCGTGCTTTTACATTTCACATAAAAATAACCAGAAATAAAGTGGAGGAATGAAGAAGTGAAAATGGTAGCTTCCCACCAGAGGAAATAATGTGACCAAAATCATACAAGTAATCAGTATCGGATTTGGAAGCATAGATCCCTTTAGTGGGATTCTTCTGGCAGCCAAAGCAGTATTAGCAAACCACACTTCTTCTCGGGTTGCCTAAACAACAATCTCAACCTTTTCAATTTCTTATGTTAGAAAGATCTTCTGGAAGATTTTGTATCTTTTGGAGGGTTTTGCTATGTTTGAAATATCACAAGAGAACAGTTCTAATAAAGTTCTGACAAGTGAAGTGGGAAATAAAAAGACACAGAACTATAATTCCAGTAGTATATAGTCAGAAAATAAATTCACTCTGGGAATGTCTGATGTTCTACCTCATCTTTTCTTCATCTGCACTTTTTCACTTGTCTTTGATGTAAATGATCAAAGTTTGATGTAAAAGAGTCTCCACAATAAAGTGTTTTCTTGATGTTCCACTGTTTTATGGCTCTTCCTTAACTTGTTTATTAATTTTATAAATAGCTCCAAACCAGCAATATTTCCCTTTAAAAAAATTAAACACCATTGCAATAATATTTTAACTCATATGGTCGAAAGAATCACTAAATGCATTTAAAACTAATGAAAGGCGGTTTTAAATCTGTTCATGAACCCCGTACTATTAACAGCAAATTCGTAACTGTACTGCTTCTGAAAAAATTATATTGTCTGGGTGAAATCAAATCCAGAACTCAAAAAAGGCACAATTGAAAAACTGCTGTATGTGAAGTAGGATATTAGAGCTTTCCTGGTATGATTTCTGTCTGCTGAATGAGACAGAGTAGACTCTATAAATGCCTCCAAATGAATGCTTTGAAGGCAAATCTGAAGTGGTACATTTATGTCATCAAGTTGAATGCAGTTATACATAGTTATTAAAATGTGGTTGTATGTGTATTTATATATACACACATATATATGCATGTACATGTACACACATATATACACTCAGTTAGAGGTAAATGACATCAAATAATTTGGTAATTTGGGTTTTTTCAAGTGCGTAGACTTTGTGATCACCTCAATTTATGCATATATCTAAAGAAACCATTTTCTAACAACTTCCATACTTTCCATACGAATATTATCAAAACACCTAAAAGCATTTGAATGCTTTTTTCTTAAAGGAAAAATAAAATAAAAGTGTTCACAGTTCTGAACAGAAGGCATTTTGGAATTGTAATTATGTATATGATACCTGATGTCTTCTTATCTAATATGCAGTGGAATCCTCTTCCTTCTGCAATTGTTGTGAATCCCAGGGCCTTCCCAGACTAAAACTTGTGTTCAAACCACATTCATTGTCATCCAAATTTCTTTTCCAGCTCCAGTGTGGTGCTGAAACCACGCTTAAACTGAAAAGACTCGAATGACATGTTCTCTGTGAACAGTGAGCTGCTCTGGTGATGCAATAACTGCAGCATACCATACCACACCATACCATACCATACCACACCATACCATACCATACCATACCATACCATACCATACCACACCGTACCGTACCGTACCGTATCGTACCATACCACACCATACCACACCATACCATACCGTTTCAAGAATTTTAAATGAAATTATTCTAACATCACTGTTTGTTTGATTTATAAAAAAGAACTGGGAGAAGGGTGGTTTTTATGTTTTCTAAAATGAAACACACCAACAATATATTTTCTGATATAAAGTGAGGTTTCACAGAAAAGGCCTCCAGAATCAGAAATTATACATATGACCCAGAGAAATACATCAGAGTATGAAAATGTTTGTACGAAACATCTGCACCTAATCCTCTTTCTAGCTACTGATTTTAATGTTGAAAACTCAGGAAGCAACTGAAAAATCAGATACATAATTTTTAACTTTATTTTGAGTCACTGTCAAACTAGTGTCTAAGATGGTACAAAATCCTAATACCTTAATTTGGGACCAGCTATGGTCTGAAAAAGAAATAAAATTAAATAATACCACCAAAGAAAAAAGAAAAAAACCCAAAAGACAGAACAGAAAATATTCAAGTTATAAGATGATATTAATAAAACATTTTCATACTTTGTTTTCTATTTAAAAATCTTGGTAAAAACCAGGTTTTATTTCATATAGCATTTCAAAAGATCTGGTCTAAGGCCCGTTGAATTTGATGTAATTCTTGCTACCCACTTCAATGAGTCATATATTTAACCTTTAATGATTCAAATATACTTAAGGAATTCTAAAAAAATGGTAGGCTTAATAGATGATAGCTATAAAATACAACATGTACGGACCAGATTTCCTTAGGCATCTAGAAGAAAACCTAGCACTGATTTGAAGAATGGAGAGAATGGCCCTCCCTAATGAAGTGAAAACCTGAATATCCAATTTAGCAATAGATTCTTCAAATTTTAAGCCAATTCTAATACATTGCTCAGTATTTCAGCTTTTTTCTATCCCATTAGAAGTGATAAGTTAAAGAGAAGTAAACAGTGCTGCATTTTACTGAGTTATACTTGCAGCTATGATGCTGTACGTACTCAGAGACTAGACCATTACAATCTGCCATATAAACACCTGTTAAGTAGTGTTATTAAAGATCAGTAAAAGATGAAAAAATGTTAGGAACCATATATAAGTTAGTGTTTTAGAGTCAGATATAATTCTTTGAAAAGAGCTAATAGCCATTATTGTCAGATGCAATTTTTTTTTTCACAAAGGACCAGTATTGCAGTAGATTTATCCTGGTAGAGAAGAATATTCTCACAATACAGGTGCAGAGTTAGTAGCAATCTACAGAAGCAGTTTATATTTGGAAAATGTCATGAATGACAGTCTTCCAAGATTTTTGTGAAAATTCTACTATATGTAATAATTTAAATTATAAGGAAGAATTCCTAGAGTGCCCTTAGAAGATATGGATGTTGTTCTGACTCAACAAAGCATTTGTAAATATGTTCAAGTCTCTCACTGTTCAGAAAACTACCATATGAAACAAACATGTTAGCTGAACATAGCTCTCAAAAGCTATTTGTTAGCAGAAAAGTATTGAAGGGAAAATTGAAACTTCTAGCACGGCTAATATTATCTCTTTCTTTCAGAGCTGCTGTGCTGCAAGCTGGTTTCTGTAGGGAGGCCACAGCAGAGTACAGGAGTACGAGGATGAGGAAACCTGGATGCCTGGAGGCACTGCAGCATTTTCAGACAAGAATTAGTCTTGAACTGATTCCCAAGCAACATGAATGTAATTATTTACAATATTCAACAATGTTTGAACTTTCCCCAAGCCAAAGTATTTGCTTGCCCTGAAGTATATTTCTGAAGGGGAGACTGGAAGAGAGGAAAGGGAAAACTTCAGTTCCAGATTAGAAGAACTTGAGGTATGTTCTCTACTAAAATCACTTCTAGTGAAAAACAGTTCATCTGTAACTGAATTTCATGTTTCTAATGCCTTGAAATCTGCTGTTATTAACACCATCTAGTCTTAATGTCTTCATTTCAGGGGATTACTTTTGCCCTCAGCTTCCTTTCCTCTGAAAATTGTTACTGTCTATGTGGGGATAGGTAATAAGGAGCCCCTGATGTGACAGCAAATGCTCCCACCAGCAAGTCAGCAGAGGTCATCAATCTTGTCTACATTGTAGGAAGATGTGTCCTTTTAGGGACTTCTGCTGCAGCAACGTATATCTTGCCAGTTCCAGCTCCAGGAACAAAATGGAGACTTTCTTCCAATAGGTCATGAACAGCTTTTCACGTTCGTCCTTTCATAGCAAACGCATATCATGGCAGAGAAGCATTTCCTACCAAAAGAAATTTCACCACAGATCTCTGTCATCTTTCTCAACTTCATATTCATAAAGGTAGGAAAAGAAATATCCCTCTATCTGTGGGTTGTATTCAGACTTTGCAGCCTGTCTGGTCTTGTTTCAAACGAGCAAGCCTCAAGATGTTTATCAACTGACACTTAAGTCTAATATGGTCAGACAAAATAGAACTTCGGTAGGCTCTGTGCAGGCAGGAGTAATATATTCTTATTTTATGTGTTATAAAAGTTCATACAATGAGTGTAGATTGAAAAAAGAATTTCTGGATTTTCACCCTATTATATACCAGTACACAGACATGGTAAAAATTACAACTTTGCTTTTCTATATGTATTATTGTATTTATGGAGTTTCCATTATCATTTCTAAAACAGAATGTCAGCAATTTGATTTCTTCTTTGACCAATAACCCAGAACCTCAACCATTCTGCAAAAAAGCAGCTCCAGGATCTGAATTTTTACTACAGTCTGCATGACAGATTCCTGCCTAAGCCATGATCCTCACCTCTCTTAATGAACATAAAGTCATTCTACATGACCGTCATTCTTGCAATGTTATTTTCTCAAGTAAATCAAAATTAAAGGTGTTGCGAACATCATCTTTTTTCATCATCCTGTCAGTTGTCTCTAAATTCTTTCTTCATCTCTGTTTTATACACTATAAGAGAGGAGTACATCATAATTCTGACACATTTGTGATTTTAACCCAATCATTATGTCCTGTGCATGAATACATTCAGCTGTAAATTTAGAACATTATTAAAGAAGTTAAGCAGTTATAAGTTTTCTGCTCAGATGTATTAGCATGAACCCAGTATAAGTCTTGTCTGAATAGGACATATCCCTACATTAATGTAATAGACAACTTTTACATGACATTCAAGTTAAGTTCCACAAAAGGAGCAGTATTTTAGCCTCCATTTATAAAATTGTGAGCAGCCTAAGTTTAATGAGCTTTCACATGTGTAAACATGACAGACATCTGGGCCAAATCCAGCTCTGGAATAATAGCTCCATTGCCTTTGGTACTGGCTTTCACCCAATGCGCATAAATGGGAACCTGAAGGAGATATTTCCAAGTATTTTAAGATTTTGAATTAGATGTTTTCCAGCAGGATTTCTGGAGAGAACGAGTCAGATTGATTTTTTTTTTATGCAAATCCTGCTTTTCAAATAATAATATTCATATTATTTCTCTATGAACATTCTAACTCGACATCCATAAAATAAATCCTGTGTGTTTAGAAAAAAAGGAACGGCACTTTTCTACAATGAATAGAGTTATAGTTTCCCAAGTTTTAAGTTTTCAGAAGTCGTTAGTGACTTGGAGTACATATGTTCAGCTTTAAAATTTGTTGGAAACCAGGTTTTCGGTGGATGGGGCCTGTTTAATAAATTTCTAACAAAGTACCCAAACCACAGCACAAATAATCACTTGTGCTTCTGGAAAGCTACAGCCAGCATGTCTTTTCCATTAAGTTTTTTGTATAGGTATATGAGGTTTTAGTGGCTTCTGGTAAATGATACTTATGGCAGGGAATGGTTGTTCCAAAGCAAACCAATGTGCTATATAAAGGTTAAGGACAAAGGTACTGGAAAATCCTTCATTCCCATGATTATACTCTAATTTTGAGGGAAATGGCTGTTTTCTGTATTATAACAGCGTCATATACTACTCTTAGGATCATAGTAAACAATATAAAGCATTCCCACTCCTCTATGCTGCAAGTATATGAAATCTTACAAAACAAGTACCACCTGCATATTACCTGAAATTTTTATTTAGAAAATCTCCCTCAGCCTTTATAGTATTTCTAAGGTAACTCAGTCACTGAGAAGCTCGATTTTCAAAGAAAATCACTAAAATGTAGGCAGTTCTCTGTACAATGAATACAGATAACTAGTACAACTCTAGAAGAAAGTTCAGTTTGAACAGTGTTACACATACGATATAGCCATGTACCAATGAATGGTCACATCTCTAAAAAAAATTATATAGGATATAGGCTACCAGACAGTAGCATCAATGAAAGAAATGCAAATTATACAACTGGAAAGACATGGTGAATGTACTTAAAAACAGAGACCACTGTTGTAATAGAACATGAACTAAACAGGCACTGATCTGGTGTAATTGTACTTAGACTCTCTCTAAGCACAGACAGGATTACTTTTTAACAGAACAAACTTCAGCTCAAATGTTCTTCACAAAAAATATCCTCAACAAAGTGCAGGGCAAAATGAGAAAACCTCTCATTTGTCTACTAAATAGACTCCTTAAGCCAAATTACCCAACCTAGTAAAGCACCCGTTTATATCCTTTAAACAGAAAAGAGGAAAGCAACCAAGCCATTATAAAGACTGAAAACTTGTTTTTCACAACGCTCCTTACAACGTTTCTTCCAGGGACAAAGTTGCAGTGAGTCACTTACACACTGGAACATAGAGAAACCTAAAAAGGAAGACAACGGAGGTGAAACCAACCAGAAGAGAACAAAAACCAATGGCAGTGAATAAGAATAAAAGCAAGACCAGAAGCAAGCAGTTTTCAAGTATTAGGGAAAAAAGTGAAAAAGAAAACAAACTGCCGGTTTGGCCAGGAAGATTGAGAGCAAAAACGAATTAGGAGCTCTCATTGGATTCAATACATGGCAGATAGTAGCCAAATGGAGATATATTAAAAGAGAAAGGCAAAACAAATAACCTGCTCAAGTTTCTTCACTAAAAGAATACAAAAATTAGTGAAATAAAGAAATAGTCATAAAATTCTATATATTCTGTTATAAAGAATATATAACAAAATGGAGGAAGAACTTCAAAAGATGTCCTAACTTGCTATGAAATGCAATGGAGTAATAAAGACATGAACTTACGTTGTAAAATCCATTATGACTTTGTTCATTTTAATAACATTCCCAAAGCCAAATACCTTAATAACCTTTTCTGATTTCTTGCAGATAGAATGGGGGGGTGTGTGTGTGTGCGTGTGTAATGTAAATTTATTCAGCAGTTTCAAGAACCCAAAATCATTTGCGACCAAGTGGATAAACAATTCACAACTAAAATCAGATAATTTCTTCCTAGATATTTAGAACAAGACATACTGACTGTTACGAACTAATGCTGACATTTTGAACTTAATCTGCGTAAAAACAGCAAACAAACCCAAAGCTTTTGTATTTTTTGGTCTTAAAATTGAATAATGTTTACATTACCTATAAAGAATTACTGTCCTGTTAGTCATATAATGCTAGACAGGAATTTATTTAAATCTTTCATTCATCTGTCTCTACTTCACAGTATAATGCCATTCCAAAGGTTAAATACTACATACCTTCTTCATTTTTCTAGCCTGCCTACTTTCTCAGTCTTCTAACATCTTTTTTTCTAACATTTTTAAAAGCAGGGTCTAGAGTACTTATAAGGTCCTGTGAGGAGGGACTGGGGGAACTGGGATTGTTTAGCCTGGAGAAAAGGAGCCTGAGGGGAGATCTCATCACTCTCTACAACTACCTGAATAGAGGTTGTAGTGTGGTGGGGGTTGGCCTCTTCTCCCAAGTAACAAGCGATAGGACAAGAGGAAATGGCCTCAAATTGTTCCAAGGGAGGTTTAGGTTAGCTGTTAGAAAAAATTTCTTCCTCAAGAGTGTTGTGAAGCACTGGAACAGGCACCATCCCTGCAGGACATAGAGTTGTGGTCCTTAGGGACATGCCTTAGTGACGACTTGGCAGTGCTGGGTTAATGATTGGGCTTGATGGCCTTAAAGGTCTCTTCCTACCAAAATGTTTCCATGATTCAGTCATAGAATTATAGGATGATTTGGGTTGGAAGGGACCTTTAAAGGCTGTCTAGTCCAATGTCCCCTGCAGTTAGCATGGACATCTTCAACTAGATCAGGTTGCTCAGAGCCCCATCCCACCTGACCTTGAATGTGTCCATGGATGGGGCATCTACAAACTCTCTGAGCAACCTGTGCCAGAGCTTCATCACCCTCATTGTAAAAAATTTCTTCCTTATATCTAGTTTAAATCTCCCCTCTTTTAGTTTAAAAAGATTACCTCTTGTCCTGTCAGAACAGGTCTTGCTAGAAAGCCTGTTCCCATCCTTCCTCTTCGGCTACAATTCTGTGAAAAACAAAACTAAACTAAACAAGACTGTCAGTGTTTGGCTTGTACACATATTATCCCTAAGGACTCAGACTTGGAAAGAAATGAATTTGCTTTCTGTGAGAAGAGTCAGTGTGGGTGAGCAGAAGGAATAATCCAACAGCTTGGCTGACTAGGGCTAGTACAGATGTTACGGAGTTCAGCTCATAACCTCCCTTCGTGCCATCCTAGCTCTGCAGTTTAATTCCAACACGCATCACCCCTTTTTTGAATCCAAGTCTTCTGTAATAGCTGTCTGTGGTAACAGGGAGAGAAGCCATAAAGCTGCAGGAACTCTGTCAATAGCAATCCTCTCTGCTAAAGGAAAGCAGTCGTTCAGGGAGTGTCTCACGCACCATACAAGCTATGAAATGTAGAGTGTCCTAGTTTAAGATAAACAGGGCTGGTTTGTTTGTGGTGGATATTTCAAGCAACCAATTAGACTGTTCCTCCCATGTACGTCAGTGCGTCTCACTGGCTGTGGAGCTTTTGGTGGGTGTGGCGTTTCTTTAAGAACAGCATGCAGACAGAAAACATGGCTTTTTGGCCTGCTGTGACCGACTGGCCACAACCTCCCTTGTCGCCCGTTGGGGACCTGCTGATTAGTGCTGCCACTTGGCTCGGATCTGCTCCACCAGCTGTAACCACTTGCTGCTGCCACTTTTCTCACAGCTGGTTCGTCCTGCACTGCTGGCTGCCGCAATCTCCACCACCACTTTTGCCCCAGGACGACACCATGCCACGATCCTCACTGCCGCTGCCATCCACAGCCCAGCTGCTGCTTCAGAAGAGGGCTCCTGCCATCGCTTCCTGTCCTGGCCCTGCATTGCTACCACCATTGCTCCCAGCAGGTCCTGGCCATGGCTGCACCACGTGTCACTGCCATTGAACTGATTGGTAGGTTTTGTTTCTATCACTGTTGTTTCTTTAACTGCAGTTTAACCCTCATTGTACCAGTTTTGTAATCCCATATAAACTTGTTTATGTCTTGTTTGTTTTCTGTATGTAATATCTTTCTTTTGTTATTAAAACTGTTTTAGTTTCCCAAACTTAAGAGGCCTCACAGACTTTTTCTTTCTTCCTATCTCTTTTCCTTAACCCTTTCTCCTGGAACAGGAGGAGGGCTAATTAGAGAGATGGAATTTGTCCAGTGATTGGCAAGCCTCAGCTAACTGGTGACAGCAGGGATTATGTTTCAGAGCAGAATAACTGTGGTTAAGAGGTTTTATTTTCTGCTCCTCATCCTCTTCATCCTTAATGAAAGGATAGATCAATAGAAATGCTGTCACTGTGGAAAGAGCACAAGTTTTATTACAGTCATGTACAGATCAATATCATCTCCCAGGAGAGTCCTTAGTGAATAGGTGTAATGTTAAGAAAGCAAACAAGGGAAATGGGCATTAAGCCAGGTAAACATTCAATAAATATGTGCAAACTCCGTGTTGAATGATGGTTGTCTGTTTTTGCAGAGAGCCCAGGCACTATATAAGGACAAGGTACAATAAGGTCAGGACAGCAGCAAGGCCACGTGGAGGTTGACACCAATTTTTGATGCTGTACAAGGTATTGTTCCATGGTTCCCTTGTGTTGGACTGCAGAGGTGACAGGTTTTGGGAGGGTGTACGTTCTGGGCCTCTGAATTCATTCAGAGTTCTCATGGATTTAGAGAACTCAGAAATGCTGCATTGCCAGGAGATATGAAGAAATGTCAGCTTGTTGTTGAGCTTGGATGTCTGGAATACACATGTAATCCACTCAGCAAAACTCGGGCAGAGATGATCAAGTAGCATGACTACATAAATGGTAGTCTGAATTCTGACCATTTTTTTCAGGAAAGAAAAAAAAGAAGAAAAGAGGAAACATAAAATATAACCAAATGTCCTGGTTTAAGTTAAGACAGAACTCGTTCTGTTCAGTGACGTTACTTTTTCAGCTCAGTTTCTGCTAAGTGACTGCACTGTCTGAAATTAATGATGTGTTTTTGCAGACAGTGTCTGCCTCTAGAAGTGACAGTGCTTGATGTTCACGGTTACTGCCAAGGATTGGGATGCAGTAAGGCTCTTGCTTATAGTTTCTACTGTGAAGACCAAGATAACTGCTAAATCCTGTGATCCTGTGTACTTCATTGGATGTGCAGTAAGTTGGAGGCCTCTTCTGAGGTGAGGAATATATGGGACAGGTGACCCTAAACTGACCAGCAAGGTATTCTATTCCATAGACATCATATTGAGTATAAAGCTGAGGGATCATGAAGGTCAATCTCTCATCTTCAATGGCCAATGTCTGAGGAGACCTCCGTCCGTTTTGCCTTTGATCCTAATCCATGTATTCCTGAATCCAGTTCCAGAATCCAGCTCCTAAATCCAGTTCCTGCTCTGCCACTGAGTCCACTCAAGGACTTCCCTGTGCCTGCCCACAGCATCAGTGGTGATGGTGATACGATTGCCATCAGGGCTGGGTTTGATATTGGCATTACACATATTTGTATATATATCATTTTATTACCATTATTATCATAAAAGCTGTTGTAGTTTTCATTTCCAATCCCTAAGTCTCTCTCCCTCTTCTTCTTCTCTTTTCCCCTTTGGGAAGGGAGAGGGGTTAATAGGGAGCATCTGTCACTCAGCTAATGGCCTGCCCAGCCCTAACCCTTAACACAAAAATCTTGTGATTTTTTTAAACTGACTTTTATGATTCATCACTGTTAGTATGATTTTATTTAAGGAGAGTGAGAACCAGTTATCACACAGTGGGGAAAAATGGATTAATACATAAACACTCAAAAACCATTTTTTTTTTCATTAAGCTCCATATTTGTTTTTCCTGGAAGCTTTTCACGGAAGCGTTAATAAATACAATACTTGCATTAAATAATTTCAGACTTTTACTGGTTCTCACACCAAATACCGTAGTTTCATGGACAATAGGTACATTTTCATTTATTTTTATTATTACAAAACCCCTTCTGTTCTCTCCCCTATATTATATATAATGGCATCCATTATTATAGAAGAAATGACTTAGCATCACTTACCCCTAAAGGAAAATTTGCATATTCATGTTTTCACAAAATGTTTGGATGAAAAGTGAAAATCCTGACATGTTTTACAAATGGGAATATAATACTTTTTAAAAGGCAGTTGCTACGCTAACAGTTTGCTCACTTAAGAATGTGACTTCATTTCCTGTAGAGCTGAGTTGCAAAATCCGAGAGGAGAATGCATTGCTTTTTTGCTGTTAAGAAAATAATGTTACTTCAAGTCCTGGACTGGCAGAGGAAAGGTTTCTCTGTTATATGACAAGCAAGGCAGAAATAAAGCATGTGTCCTATACACGATTAAGAATTAAAAATATTTTGCAAACACAGCCCATTGCCCACACTGATCTTTATAGATGCCATCAAGATATTTCAGAGTTTTTCTTCCCTTTATATACAATTTGTCAGTTTTTTTGGTGTGATAACCTAAAACAGACCTGCAGCTTCATGGTAGTTGAAAATACAGTTGGTAAGAAAGCAGTGGCTATAGGGTTAAATACTGAACTTTTCATTTCCAGTTCAGTAGGACTACATGTAGAGGGACAAGGAAAATTTCTGTCCAAAGCTTTAAAGCAAAGTTGATCTTTAAAGAAGAAAATGAATTGAAAGCTCCATATGCAGTATTTGTCATGTGCAATGAAATCCAAATATCTCATTTGGAACCAAACTCTGCCTCATCTTTATACGTATGGGCTCAATGCCACAGCTGTGCATTGCCAAGCAGTGATTATTTCACCCTCTCTCTTCAACGAATGTGAGATGCAAGGTCCTCCTATAATTGGCATTTTTAAATTTTTTTGTTTAACTACAGTTGGCATGAATCACCCTCCTTTGCACTTTTCTCACTGTGGGAGGACATCTTCAGAAGAGCTGCTTACTCTATAATAGAGTTCTTTCTGGTTTTCTTGCTGTTTTTTTTCATCAGTGCTGGAAAACATATGGCTTGGACTATTTTTAGTTTTCAATACAAAAACCATGAAAGTTAATGAAAATCTGACACCATCTATTTCAAACTATAAAAAAAAAAATATATGTTGCATTGTAAGAATCACAGAATCAGAGTTGTTTTGGTAAGAAGAGACCTTTAATGCCATCAAGTCCGATCGTTAACCCAGCACTGCCAAGTCATCACTAAGCAAGTCCCTAAGGACCACATCTCTATGTCCTGCAGGGGTGGTGACTCCACCACTTCTCTGGGTAGCCAGTTCCAGCACTTCACAAAGCTTTTGAGGAAGAAATTTTTTCTAACAGCTAACCTAAACCTCACTTGGAACAACTTGAGCATCACTAAGCAAGTCCCTAAGGACCACATCTCTATGTCCTGCAGGGGTGGTGACTCCACCACTTCTCTGGGTAGCCAGTTCCAGCACTTCACAAAGCTTTTGAGGAAGAAATTTTTTCTAACAGCTAACCTAAACCTCCCTTGGAACAACTTGAGGACATTTCCTCTTGTCCTATCGCTTGTTACTTGGGAGAAGAGGCCAACCCCCACCACACTACAACCTCCATTCAGGTAGTTGTAGAGAGTGATGAGATCTCCCCTCAAGCTCCTTTTCTCCAGGCTAAACAACCCCAGTTCCCTCAAGCACTCCTCACAAGACCTTATAAATGCTCTAGAGCCTTCACCAGTTTTGTTGCCCTGTTTTGGACATACTCCAGCACCTCAATGTCCTTCTTGTAATGAGGGGCCCAAAACTGGACACAGTATTTGAGGTGCGACCTCACCAGTGCCAAGTACAGGGGGACAATGACTCCCCTAGTCCTGCTTACCACAATTTCTGATACAAGCCAGGATGGCATGGACACACTTCTGGCTCATATTCGCCAAGGTTGTTTTCTGCCAGCCAGTTTTCCAGCCATGCTTCCCCAAGCCTGTTGTGTTGCAGGGGGTTGTGGTGACCCAAGTGCAGGACACAGCACTTGGTCTGTTGAACCTCATAGCATTGTCTTGTCCCATTGACACGGCCTGATCAGATTCCTCTGTAGAGACTCCCCAC